>NC_022024.1:2793322-2794110 GCF_000317375.1 Microtus ochrogaster
TCCTCCTCCTCCTCCTCCTCCTCTTCCTCCTCCTCTTCTTCCTCCTCCTCCTCTTCCTCCTCCTCCTCCTCTTCTTCTTCTCCTTCTCCAACAAAAAATGCTGAGCAGAGCCATTGCCTGCCGTCTCCACACAGAGCTAGCGTTGAAAGCTCCATGGAAACCATATTTATTGTTATCATATGTTTCCCTTCGCTCTGGCTATCAGAGGGAAGCTTTTGGGGAGGGTATCATTTACAATAGCCCATTGTTTGTTATCCAGCTTTACAATTCTGTTCCAATGGTAGTTTATTACTGCCCCATCCCCCTCATGCCCCGCTAGGCTTGACTGGAGATAAATGTGGCACTCTAGCAATGGGATTTTAAGACTTACTTGGTTATCAAAGCATGTGGATTCAAAAGTCCCTAAGCCTGGAATCTGAAGAAATCTGAGTAAGTAACTTCTGTCGAGTGAGTACGACAGTGGTGTGCTTAAATGAGTCATTAAGAAATGCATCTAAGATGGCAGCGGACAGACATGATTTGGCTGTATTGTGATGAAGAAGAGGAGCTGGCTAGATAAGAGGCAAGGACGGAGTGTCAGGTTTGGATAGGGACCTCTGTAGGTGGCATATATGGGCCAGGTACATAAACATTTGGTCTGTGACTTTGGAAACTTTAAGATAGCAAAGTCACTTAAAAATGGCTGAATTTAAATGGCTGTCTTCCCTAATGGAACTCTCCTACGGTTCCAGGATGGAAGAGACCTTCCTTCCTTCCTTCCTTCCTTCCTTCCTTCCTTCCTTCCTTCC
>NC_022024.1:2794210-2805799 GCF_000317375.1 Microtus ochrogaster
CCTTCCTTCCTTCCTTCCTTCCTTCCTTCTCTCTTTCTCTCTCTTCTTCTTTCTTGTCAATATTCATGTATAAATCTCAAAGGGAAGATATGGCCGGTGAGAGGAGACTGCCAGATGACAGTCATTCTCTGTCCCTTAACTGAATGTGGTGCTAGCCCAGAGACACCATCTTTTGGCTTGCTGTGTCTCTCTCTTCCATTTCCTCCCTGGTTCCCATACATCTCACCCTGCCCGTGGTGGCTGCTTTCTAAGTACTATTTTCACAGTGGTGGCCCTGGCTGCTTCAGTGTTAGACACAGAAGGCTCACTAATCAGAGGATGAGAGTAAGGGCTCATTCTGAGTAATTCAATAAATGGCATTGGTTTTTAATTGCATTGTCATCATCTTCTTCACGATGTATGTTTTCTCTGTTGAGGAAAGCCAGGTGTACAGGTGGAAGTCAAAAGGCTGCTTTTGGCGGCTGGTTTTTATCTTCTTTGGTTGAGGCAGGGTCTCTCTTATCCTTCCTCTCTTGCTAGCAAGCTTCTGTGTTCCTTTGTCTCTACCTCCCATCTCTCCCTAGGCATCCTGGGGTCAGATGCTCTCCTACTTTTGATGTGCATCTCGGGAATCAACCTCAGGCTCTCAAACTTGCAAACATGGTGCTTTTCACCCACTGACTCATTTCATCAGCACCATTGCTGGTTTGGTGGACTCTGCTGTTTACCTCCTGAACAGCACAGACAGACCAGAGAATCCTATGTACAGATTGAGCTGGTCTGGAAGGCCGAGTGTGGACTTGCATTCTCTGCATGCATCAAGAGTCAACACGGGTTATGGTCTCTGACTCTAGTTCATCCTTTGCTTTATACGGGTAACGTTTTCTTTAGTGGAGGCATTGAAAAATCTCTCTTTAGTGATGTATCGTATATTGGCTGCAGTTACCGTCTTGTGCAGCAGATCCGGGAAGCATATTCCTCCTGTGTAATGGAACTTTGCACACCCCTTTTGACTACCAATTTCCCATTGCAATCTCTACCTCCAGCCTCCGTAATCAGGATTCTACTCTTCTAGTGCTTTTTAAAATTCCACATGGAAGTGGGACTATGTGCTACTTGGTCATCTCAGGCATGAGGATTTCTTTTAGCATGTTGCCAGTACTGGTTCGTCCAGGTTACTGCAAGTCATAGAATTTTTTTTTAAGACTGAGTAGTGTTTCATTGCATGTTTGTACATGTATATCATATTTGGCTTATCCATTCACCTGCTGACAGAAACCTAGGTCACTCCCGCCTTAACTGTGACCAGTACGATGACACACATAAAAGGCAGAAGTCACTTTATCATACTGACTTCAACTCCTCGGTACAGATACTCAGAACTCTAATTGCTGAACCATATAGTAATTTGATTTTTTTTTTAGTGAATTTGTTTTTAATCCATGCTGTTTTCCACAATATCTGTATTAACCTTCATTCCTGACAACAGTTATAAAAAGTATCTGTTCTTCACAATCTTCACCAACATTTGGTATGTATTGCCTTTTGACAGTGCCCCTTCTGTAGGGATAAGGTGATACTTTATTGTAACTTTGTTTTGAATTTCCACGATAATTTATACCACTGAACATTATTTTGGCTCTTTCCATATTTTCCTATGAATTCTGATATGGCTTTCTGTCTATATCACACACAAACAAGCACAGTATTTTAAATATTTATTGGGCTTGTAGTGAGAAAGGAAATAATAGAATTGTGCCATTACTTGAGTAAATTTAAAATTATTATTTGTTAAACTTCCTCACTCCATGTCCACATAAGCAGGAATCTTTTGATCTGGACTTTATTGACACCATGTTCCAATGTGGGAGACGCTGGCTATTTATTTGAGAAGTGGGAATAAGGAACATATTGTGTTTTATTGAGAAGTGTGTCAGATGTGAGGCTCCAGCAATCCTAGGAGGAAGTATCTCTGTGTGAGAACTATCAGGTTATGAATCTGAAGAGTGTTAACTGGGATCTGGATCGAACCCCACCCGGGGAAGGCTCACCCATAGCAGGTTACCGCTCAGAGGGGACCGCAGTGAAGAGCTTCAAGCTTTTCTGGACAAGGACAGAAATGTTTTCTCTTAGTGTGACATTCGAAGCATTCTGCAGACGGTTTCTCTCATGTCCCCACATCTGAAACAATTCAATACTATCTTATTTGAAGTCTTGCCTTGTTAGGGAGCTGGCTGTTAGAGACATATCACATACACTGGCTTTCTGTGATGTGGGTTGCTGACCACAGCAAGATGAATGGGTCTCGCAATTGCATTAAGTCTCAAGACCATGGTCAGTCTTAACCATCAGCCTTGCGGCGCTTGGCTGCAGATTTATCAATGTCTTCGTTTTTAAGAATGAAAAGTTGTTGTATTCCCTGTGTGCATGTGTGTGTGTTTGTGCCAAAGAAGGTGTGATCTCATTTTCTCCCCTAACTTTGTGAATAAGAGGGCATTGTTCTGAGGAAGGGAGTAGAACGACAAGCTTTATTGAGTATCTGTGTATTTAAAGACCACGGAGAAGATAATGGCTGTTGGCAGCAGGTCAGGTTTCTTTGATACACACGGCTCACCAGCCCCCACTGGAATTTGCCTTCGCTGCAGCTCCCTGGCAGAGCAGTCTGTTTATAAGTGGATGGCGTGTTTATTACATCACTTCCAACCCATCTGAATACAAGCATGCTAGGATAGTTTCCCTCCTGTGTGCAATTTCCAGTTTGGTGGCATTTCTGCTTTCTAATAAATTCCAGAGGGTCAAAGTAGATACTCAAAGCCTGTTTTATGTATTTCAGGTTGCTGTGCTCAGCTACACTTTGTTTGGAAGTTTCTGACTGGGGAGTTACTCAGATTTATGAATATTTAGAGAGCTATTGGAAGAAATGGGGGTGGGAGAGTCATATAATCTCAGAACATATAGAATATCATTTTTTTCTTTGGATTTCAATTTTGGGTAATTTCTTTATATTGTGTGATGTTTTAATCACATTATTTATTTGGTTTCAAATCTCTTCCTAACTTCCCATAAGAAGGATGTAAAAAAAAACAAAACAAAAAACCTTGCATTAACTCTAGGGCAGACACAAAAAATGTCTCGTCTGTTCACATTGCTGTTTTGACTTCGAAAACATCAACTTCTTACCTCCTGCAACTTCCATGGGCTGGAATGTAAGGCTCTGGCTGCCCCAATGCATCAGTCATGCCGCTGGCAGCTTCCATCTGCGCATTCTCATTGTCTTGCATCCTGCACACAGAAGGTCAGCCTTTTCTACTGCTTAAAATCAGTGTCAAAGTTGCATATATGCTGATCTGGTATTTCTTCTGACATCCAATAGTTATGCTCATACTAATAGCATTAAATACATGTATTTTAGACAAAAACTATTCAAGTAATCATCAAGTTGATGAGAGTAGTTTTTTATTTTACTAAAATAATAAATAAAAGAGGAGCTGGGTGGTGTTGGTGTACACCTTTGATCCCAACACGAGGGAGGTGGAGGCAGGTGGATCTCTGTGAGTTCAAGGCCACCTGGGTCTACAGAACAAGTTCCAGGACAGCTACGGCTACACAGAGAAACTCCATTTTGAAACAGCAACAAAACAACAAAACAAAAATTATCAGGGAAAACATTAAGATCAAACCATCCAGTCTCTCAAAGTGAAAAGAGTTTGTACTGACATAGTAATGTAAATGCTCTGGGTTTAAAAAGAAATCCCTCTACTATCTCCGGAGAGCTGTGTGACGGTGTGGCTTAGCTGTCCAGCTCAATGGGCTCAGATCCTAAGGTTGTGGGAATCCATAGGGGAATTTCAGAATGTGGCATTTCCAGTTAATGCGTTTTATCACCAATCTACCTCATTTTTCCTTCCCTTGGCTGAAGTCACTGATGTATGCTGCTCCCTGGTGGAGACGCATGATGAACATACCAAAGGCTGGCTGTGGAAGGCCTTAGAGGTAAGGGTGACAGAAAGTATAAGCCCCTTCACGGGACAGCCAGCTGACGGGCAATTATCGGAAAAACTGACCACCATGTACACGGCACAGCTGATTCCAACTAAACTTTCTACTTCTAAGAAATCACACATGTGTACACACGCCAATAAACAGAGCTCCAAGGATGAATTGAGGTCATCATTGGCAGATAGGATTTCTGTTTCACACAAGGCTCCTTCTCGGCCCTTTGGAACTCAAACTTCACCAGCGTGTTTAAAAAAAAAAATAGCTCACTTAAAATAAAAACCTAAAGTTCCAGAAGAAAGTCTTGGTAGATGTGTTCTGCCCTCTTTATACAGCGTGTGAAATGCCGGCGTGACTACACACACAGGCTAGTCCTGGATTTTGTGAAAACGTGCTCCCCCCATTCTACCATATCAGAAGTTCTGCGTTTCCTTACCCCCAAACAAAATGACGGTGCCTTTGGCTAGCGAGCCAGTTATGAACACTGGAGGCAGAGCCAGGCAAATGAGGACCAGACACTGTGATAACCAGATGAGAGTCATTAGGAGGCACTAGGTTGCATAAGTAACAGTTATGGAATCAGGGGCTTGTTTGCCTCTCACAGTAATTGCTGAACTTGGGCCGGCCCTCAGTGCATTTGAAATTCTTGGAAACATTTTTCCTTATGAGAATTTAATAACTTGGCATATCTAAGTAACTTGGTCAGACAACAGGATAGCACTGACCCTGGCCAATGTTGGCCTTGCTTTTTCCTACCTGTCTTTCTCTCTCATCCATTCCTCATCCCCATGGTGAGGTCCCTGATATGATGGGGATACAAAGGCACCGGTGGTCCCTGCCTTTAAGGAGTTTGCAATAGTAGTAGAAGGACTTCAGACGTTACCCGCAATGATGTTAACCGCCCACCATGCTGGTTAGTAAGTGTGTGAGCAGTCAGAGCAGAAGAAAGGGGAAAAACAAAGCAGGGAAACGGAAGGAGATGTGGACGTTATTCTCATTCTATGCAGAAGTTGGAGAAGGTCTCAGCACTCAGAAGAGCGGGAGGAGACCATGTGTATATGTCGTCCCTTCAGGGGCGCGACTTTTAGGGACAGGGAACAATAAGAACAGCGGTGTGGCTGGAACAGAGGGGAGGTGGAAGCGTGACTGGAGGTGAGTTAGCAGAAAGGTCAAGTGGGCAACTGTGCACTCAGCTGCTTAGACAGCTAGGGGAGTACTGCAGGTCGGAGCGCTTCAATGTCTGCCTTTCTCAGAGTTCTGGGGACTGACAGACAGGACTGTCTCTGTGGTGGGCTTTTGGTGAGGCCACCTTCCCACCTGTCCCCACTAGGGACACACCCTATGCTTTGTTGTCTCCTCTTTATAGTTTGACATCAGTCTTGCTGAATTAGGCCCTACCCTTAGTTTTTTATTTCTCTTTAACTCTCTCTTTAAATGACTTAATCTACAATAGGGTTATGTTGGGAGTTAGGGCTTTAATGGAGGCTTGGGGGCACAGTTCAGCCTGGAGCAGTTTCCTCCTGGCAGCTGCCATAGTTCAGAGAGAAACAGCACTGAAGTGATACCCGAATGTCTTTTTTCAACTTGTTTGTTTGTTTGTTTGGAGACAGGGTTTCTCTGTGTAGCCCTGGTTGTTCTAGAACTTGCTCTATAGTCCAAGCTGGCCTCAAACTCAAAGATCCGCCTGCCTCTGCCTCCCGATTGATGGGATTAAAGGCAAGTGCCACCACCAGGCCTGAGTGTCTAATTCAAAGGACTGCCATGGTTCCTGGCCAGCTAGGAGAGAACGGGATGGTGGCAAGCCAGAGTGGACAAGATCTACTCTGTGCATGAATTCAAACATCTCTCTAGCCTTCGCACTTTGCTGGGTTCTCCCCATTCTTCCAATGCGAATCTCTCAGACCTGGTGTGACTGCTAGGTCTTCAATAACAAAACAAGTAGGGAATTGCGTGTTATCATCAAGACTAGCCAACTCCCAAAGCTCACTAACAGACAGCTCAGCCCAGAAGGTGTGAGCAGGGTCCATTCTGTGGCCTGGAGCTCTCACTTAGGAGTTCTCTGAGGTGGATAAAGCCAGGGTAAAGATAAAGGCAGTGTTATGGGAAGCCCAGACGCTACCATCTAGCTGCAGCGTCTCTTTCCTTCGGACTCCACTGTCTGGCTCCAAAACCTCTGAGTCCATCCCTATGACTCGGCTTAATGCTGCTGTTTTCCACCCTGTCACTGTTAAATGTGCTTTATCATGTTTTAATGTGTATATATACATGTATGTGTATATGGGCATGCATGCATATGTATATATGCATAAATACAAAATTATTTTAATTAATCATAATTCTAAGCACATGTTAATTATATTTGTTATATTAATTAATATGTATTAGTAATACATTGATTGCAATCATTATTACTATATGTTAATTACTTTGCTGGAAACAGAGCCCAGGACTTTGCACGTGCTAGTCATGTGATCAACCCCAGACCTCCAGCTCTTACCTTCCTTGATTTTCTCCGTAACAAGATCTGTAGGCTTTTTGTCTGAATGCATTTTACAGCCCTCACTCCTGGAGACTGTGTGCTCCCTGCGTCTACACCAGGACCTGACACATATTAGACACTCAAGAAATATTTGTAGAATGACTAGATGAAAGAACAGTCATGGGAAGCTGGTCTTGTGGCTCACCAAGACCCACGCTGTGTAAAGAGAAAAATTGCTATCTGTAGAGCAGTGTTGGAGGCTGACAGCGGACCACACAGTGGACAAAGGTCTAAGCAGATATCAGGCTAGAAGGGTGTGTGTTTATGCACGCAAGTGCGTGTGTGTGTGCGTGCGCGCGTGTGCGCGCGCGTGTGTGCGTGTGTAGCTTATGTGTCGATCTGAGAATCCAGAGGTTGTGGACTTCTGTCTGCTCGCTGTCCGGCTCCCTCAGTGATAAAGGAGCAGATCACCAGCTCCTTCATCAGTACTACGTTCCCGGCATGTGTGGTGTTATTGGTTCGGTTAAATATTTAGAGACCACCATTGGCAAATACGGCTCTCTATGCTGTTTCTTTCAAAACTGAGTGTTCTGTGGAAGCCAGCCTTCTCCTTTCCTTTGGTTTCTGCATGGAACCTGGTAGGCAGGCCAAGTGATCTATTGCTCTGGATTCCTACCCCATTCCCTTTCCCAGACATCACCCTTCCGTGCTGATGCTGTGTGACTCCCACGGCCCCCAAAGCCATGACGCCCCAACACCTGCCTTAGCGTCCTTCCCTGCTCTCATTCCTCTTGACCCACCTCCTTCTGTTAGGTAAAGCTGCCAGTTCACACAACCCAGACACTTAACCTGCTCAGTACCGGGGTGGGGGGCGAGGACCACACACCTCAGCTGTTGTGTGACGTCCGTCATGATGACATTCTTGCCTAATTCTGTAGCAGGGCAGGTAGCCATCACAAATGGCAGGCAAGGGACTGTGCTTTAGACTCAGCCAGATGTGGCAGAAAACCCCACTGTCATGTGGATGGAAGAGTCGTGGGTTGAGATCACTGTGATCCAGAAGAAGCTGTGCGATCCTGTAGTGAGCCAGACAAGATCGCCATTACAAGATGGCGCCACATCCTGTCTTGTTGGTTATAAACAGCCCCATATTTGGCTATGCCTTTGAGAGCTGCATGTCCCCGCTTCCTGCATGCGTGGTGGGTAAGGGTCCCTGGGCCTATCTCGTTGCAGTCTGGTGTCAGCTGATGGTGTCAGCCAATCACAGGGCGACCCGTGTGCCAATTCCCTATATAAGCAGCCGCCACAGTGCCCTCGGGTCTCTCGCTCTCTCTCGCCTCTCTCGCCTCTCTCTTGCTCTCTCGTTTCCTGCCCCCCTTCGCTTCACGCTCTCCCTCTCGCTTCTCCCCCCTTCGCTTCATGTTCTCTCTCAACCAAGTGCACTCCAGTAAAGCGTGATCTGAGAAGAATCCTCGTGTGGTGGTGTTTCTCCCTCGCCTGTCTAGAAGCCCGCCGCACGATCCTGATGAACTTCCATCTCTCCAGCAGCAAGTGAGGATGGGCAGGAACCCATATGGGCGGTAGAAAAGCACCGTTGGGGAAGTGTCTGCTAGGTGAGTGCAGATCCCCAGCACCCATGCAAAAGACTGTGTGATGGCTCAAGTCCAGGCTATCAGATCTGAAACCCCAACGCTTGGGGGAGGCATGAGTGTGACCTCCTGGAAACAAGGAAAATACTTGGCAATCACTGCCATTGCTGAATTGCTCTGGGTTCTGTGGGAGACCCTGTCCCCAACGTAGAAGGTAGAGAGTGATCAAAGATGTAACCTGATGGCCACCTCTGACCTCTGCACCCAGGCAAACACACACACGCAGTAATATGAAACAGGCTAAGAATTGAGTACAAAGTTTGAGGAGCAAGCCTGATATTTTCTGGTGTCGTTTCTATATGCCTGCCTGCGATGAGACTGCCCTGAGCTCCATCTTCTTGCTTCCAAAGGCGTGTGTGTGTGTGTGTGTGTGCGTGCGTGCGTGTGTGTGTGTGCGCGTGTGTGTGTGTGTGCGTGTGTGCATGTGCGTGTGTGTGTGTGTGCATTTGAAGAGGGCACCAACTGTCATTACAGATGGTTGTGAGCCATCATGTGGTTGCTGGGAACTGAATTCAGGACCTCTGGAAGAACATCCAGCTCTCTTAACCTCTGAGCCATCTCTCCAGCCTACTTCCAAAGATTTGTTGCTGGGAGCTCATTTTTTTCTTTTTAGTTTAGAAAAGCTAATCTTCACCTTCTTGAGATCTCTAATTTGGGCAGTGAGACAGTCAACCAAATTTTAATCCAGATGTTACCCACTCAGCAGCTTGTGTTTGATGGCTGATGTAGCCAATGGTCTTTTGCCTGGAGCCCTAAAATATCACTCTAAAAGAGGACACCACCCAACGTAATGTCTGCACAAGCAAGATCAAAGAGGACTTCCCTTGATTTCCCAGACCATGAAGATCATAGAAACAGCAAATGCCGACAGGTTCAATCAGTTTATAAACGTGAATATTTTATGGGCCATTTACCTTTTCTTCAAATGTCGATGTCAGTTGTATTTTTTAAGAAATAATTTCATTTTGGAAACTGACGTGATCTAATCTTTTCCATGCAAAGAATGCTGTGTATATCGGCTTCCTGGGCGGCACAGATTGATGGGATATTTGCTTAGTGCCACGGGTGGAATTTGCTTCCCTTTCAAAAGAAAATCTCCCTGTAGGGTGTTTAACATATGTCGTGTGTAGAAGGCTTTCTTCAATGGCGTGTCATGCTGCTGTCTGCACCCAAGCCCTAAGGTATCCTGTATGGAGAGCAGTGAAGGCGAAGACGCTTCGGGGGCTAAGAACGGTCTGCCCGAGAGTGGGAGAAAGGGGGAAGAGAGGAGAGGAGGAAAGGACAGTGAAAGCACTGTAAAAAAAAAATTATGAGTCAAAAAAACAGAGGGAAAAAAAACCCAAACCCAAACCTATTTCCAAAAATGTTGGGGGAAATGGTGGATCTTTTTATGTGCTTAAGAAAACAGTTAAGAAGAACTTCCCAACACTGGGTCCCTTCAATCACACTTATTCCAGGGATTTTCCCAGATATGTCGAAGTTCCATTTAAAACAGAAGTCTCCTATCAAGCAATCCTTTGAAATTATTTACTCTTTTATGGTTGTAAAGTATGGAAACATAATACTTTTAATGGAAACCATAATAAACGGCACATGCTACAAAGTGTCCACTGATGGACTTTATAGGTTGGGCTCGTGTGTCCCCAGAGCTCTCTAGTCTCTACTTCTGGTCCTGTAAATGACTCAGTGATATGGAGGAGGGCACGTGGAGTTGGGTGGACCGTTCGGATTCACCGGGAAGGCAGCAGCAGCTCATCAGTGGGAAGCAAACGTGCCAATAGCTGGAAGCAGTGTTATGTTTGGATGAAGGACTTGGTTCTGCTTAGTGGATGACAACTTGCTGGGTACCACAGTTTAAAAAGTGGGGTGCTGTCATTTCACATTTAATCTAAAGTAATGTTCTGCAAAAACCTAGTTATGAATTCCCAGAATGAAGTACGGTGTGACCACTCTTAGAACATGTTTAATTAGAAAAGATAAATTAAAGCCACCTGACTTATGATGTTGCTATGGAGCACAGAGGAAAATCAGTTCCTAAGCAGAAAAGTTTTAAAGTGTTCCCCCTCGAAGTACATACTCCCAGATCAGTGTTCAAGTTATATATCCTTAATTTTATTCTGAAATAATACTCTCAGTTGACAGATGAATTTTCTTTCCCTGGCAAATTAACTTTTACTGAAATGCTTTCAAGTCATTTTGTTCTTGCCTGGGTATGTGTTAGCAGTATGGGCATTGTGGACTAAACTAACTGATTTATTGACATTTGATAGATTCATACATTGTATAGTTTAAAAAATTTTGTTAAAGTGTTGTTACTAATCTGTAGGTATATATTTCAAATAACTGTCATTAAATGCAGAATAATTGTCATTAAGGAGAGAGAATTTAATTTAATAGAGTAGTTACTATATACTTAAATACAAATGGGTGATTGGAAACAGAGTCATTGGGGGCTTAATCACGGCTGCATAGATTCAAGCCTTTTTAGCAAAGATTAGCATTTTATCTTTCTTTCTTTCTATTTTAAACTAAATGGTGAATAGGTACTTAAGTTAGGAACAGTTAAGGCACCAATAAAGTGATATTTAAAATCTCAGAAGGCATTTTACCTTTCGAGTCAGTTCAAAAGAGTATCTGAGTCCCCTGGAGGTTGGAAAAAATCCTCCCTGTGAGGACCCAGCTAGGAGGAGGAGAGGGGAGATGGAAATCCGCCTATCCTGTTCATATTCCCCACTTGGCAAAGTGGTTACCTAACCTTTTAAAACATCTGGGATGCTCTGGGTAGAATATCAAAGACCCACACGTCCAGCCACGGCCTTCGGAGATGTCAGTTTGATACGCTCCAACCACCATGATTTGCTCTTGTTTTATTTTGAAATAACAAGACATATCTCCCAAACTGTCTGGAGAGGTTGGTTTCTTTACATACCCCTTCTGGCCAACCCGCTCTACGTTCCGAGTATTTTGTTGAATCTCTTTGATCTTCTATTTGACTTCTGCTTCATGGAAAAATGCTCATAAACCTTCCAAGAAAGGCTTTCTGACTTTCAACTCTATTTAAGAATTATAAGCAGTGGACAGGTCTATAGCAACATGAATTTTTAAGAGCACTTAGGACCCACATGCTAATTTATCTCCTCACCACCAAAAAGGGACTTGTTTGCGAAAAAGAAGTTTCAGAAAGTTCAACTTTCTCAGTGAAAAAGAATACCACTTTTAAGTGGCTAAACGTATTGCATTTCTTTGCTTTTCCTTTTTTTTTTTTTTAATATTAAGATCTCTAAAGCAGCAATCTCCTCAAAGACATTATGCGCGAGGATTGGTATGACATTTGAAATGGCTTCAAGAGAGTCCTGCTACTCTTAACATGCTGGCAAACAGTTCACAGATGTGTTTCTAGCTGCCGCCATGCCGGGAGGGACCAGGAATCTGGGACTGAAAGCAAGTTTCCCCTTTTGCCAGTGTGAGGGAGAGGAGGCGCAAGAT
>NC_022024.1:2806205-2808275 GCF_000317375.1 Microtus ochrogaster
CCATCAGCATCCCAACTGAGTGAGCGCCAGCCACCATCAGCATCCCAGCCGTGTGAGCGCCCAGCACAGGTACTGGCACCCATCAGTAGATCTCCACACTGATAGTCACTTGTTAGCACAATTTCCCAGAATAACAACATACCAGCCAACACGGAAGATTAGAGTGCTTTGGAGTTTGACCCTTTGCAAGTTCTAAGAAAAAGGGTACAAGACTGTTTACATACATGTAATACAGGTTTCTGAGGTACTCATGATCTAGCAAACATGCATCTCCATGGCTCACTCAGCAATATTGAGGGATTTTGTTTGGAAGGAAAAAAAATCTCTTAATTTCATGTAGAAATTCAGATCTCAGCATCTTAGATCAGAGCACACTGTGCTTCCTCTAGAAATACCTATTAAGAGCAATAGTGTTCTTATAAAGATGGTTAAATTAAAAAGCTAAGTCTTTGGGCCTCTCAATATGGCTCAGCAGGCTACACCAGCCCCGTAACCTGGGTTTGACTCCCACAACATATGTAGCAGTTGAAGGAGAAGAGACGTGACTCCACAGGTGTCCTCTGGCTTCCATGACCTCCACATGCACACCGTGGCACACACGTGCCTCATGACATGTTTCTTTTAAATCTAAAAACAAAAGACACAAGGCAAGACTGATCCAGAGGACACCAATGCATCTGATAAATTGCTGACATTTTTTTTTATTATTTTACAAAAATCATTTTTTTTTCTGACTTGATTTGGGCGTTGCAGGGAAGCAGGGTGAATGAACAGGGCACAGAAAAGTTATCTGTGAGCCTGGATCAGAAAGAGTATTGGACACCCATGTTAAAGCACATCTTCAGCTTCAGCCTCCCTCTTCTCCCAGAGGGGCCTCCCTGACCCCATCCCCTCTCAGCAGAAAGCCTGTAGGGCTGAATTTCCCCTGAGCTTCCCTTCTGCCTCTCTGGACTTGACAGCCTGCTTCAGACTTCCCGAGCTCTTGGCCATGGCCCCTGCTTCCGGTCCCTGTGTCTGCTTTATTTCAGGTCTTCATGGTTGTATGTCTAACCTACATACAACCATGTATGTAATACAATTCTTGATTTCTCCCTCAGCCTGGAAGGTGTGGGTTGCGGAGCTTTGACTTTGAACAGTTGCCAGACCCGGTTGGTCCAATCACGGTACTGGAATGGCTATGGCTGGAGGGTCCTTGTCTCACAGATGGACTGATGGGAAGGGTCGTTAACACGATGGAAAACTTGCCCGCTCTCTGTGCCTCGTGCTTGTATTTGTTTCTCTTTGTTACGGAGTCACGGATGGCTTAGTGCTGTTTTTAATGTCATTGATTGAGAAAAGCTCATAAATTTAGGGGACTATAAGAGTAAAATCAATGAATCTGTATCTAAAAATAGATAGCAAATACATACACAAAAACTAAGCAATTATAATTCCCAAATGGAACAATGAGAACTGGCTGGGTGGTGGTGGCACACAGAAGGCAGTGGCAGGTGGATTTCTGAGTTCATGGCCAGCCTGGTCTACAGAGTGAGTTTCAGGACAGCTAGGGCTACAAAGACACCCTGTCTCAAAAAAAAAAAAAAAGAAAGAAAGAAAGAAAGGAAAGAAAGGAAAAAGAAAAAGGAAAGAAAGAAAGGAAGAAAGAAAAAGAAAAAAGAAAACTATAACTGAAGCAAAGATAAAATATGACAACTGTCATGTGGGAACTGCTTTTGTCAAATGGTACATTTGTCTATTCTCCATAATTCATTTTTTAAACTATGAAGGCCTAATTTAGATGCAGCAAAATTTACCTTCTGAAGTATAGTTTTTATACTTCAGCTGGCCTCAGGCCCTTTCCATGCTACACGCAGAACATGTTAGAGGGGGCTAGAGAGATGGCTCAGTGGTTAAGAGCATTGGCTGTTCTTCCAGTGGTCCTGAGTTCAATTCTCAGCAACCACATGGTGGCTCACAACCATCCATAAAGAGATTTGGTGTCTTCATCTGGCTACAGGCACACATGTAGGAAGAACACTGTATACATAATAAATAAATGTTAGAAGAAGAAGAAGAAGAAGAAGAAGAAGA
>NC_022024.1:2808375-2823206 GCF_000317375.1 Microtus ochrogaster
AGAAGAAGAAGAAGAAGAAGAAGAAGAAGAAGAAGAAGAAGAAGAAGAAGAAGAAGAAGAAGAAGAAGAAGAAGAAGAAGGAGAAGAAAATGCTGATGCTCTGGGAACTAGTATTGCTCTGAGAAATAAAACATTTTCTCTAATCAAAAGACTTTATTCCTCTGCCAACCACCGATGAAAGAAGGGCAGTCAACTTACTATTTTGCAAGTAGAGTAAAATTGCGAACCCCTCCCATATTTCTTTACAGTTTAGTTCTTCCTTTTTAACTACAGCATTTTACTGATTTTTCATGCTCTTCCGTATTGGTGAGAACCTTTGGTAAAGTGTTTACTAAAGCATTAAATGTGCGAGAGAGGACAGAGCGAGGCTCAGTTGCTAAAGTGCTGGCTGTGGGAACATGAGGGCCTGAATATGGTCCCTAGCACTCACGTAATAAGTCAGTGTGGTAGCATGCACCTGTAAGGAGGGGGCAGATGAAGACAGATGGATCCCTGAGCCTTGCCTAATCATCAGTTTTAAGGTTTATTGAGAGATCCTGTGTCAAAAACTAATGCAGAGGGTGACTGAAGAAGATGCCTGATGTTGACCTCTGATCTCTAGACACATATGCATACATGTTTACACATACATGTATACCCACATGACGTACACACACACACACACACACACACACACACACACACACACACTGTATGCATATATATTTGCCATTTTCACAGTATTAGGGTGAAAACTATCCCCATCCCCATATGTCTCTCTTTTGTTTTTTCCAGACAGGGCTTCTCTGTGTAGGCCAGGCTGTCCTTGAACACATATATCAGCCTGCCTCTGCCTCTCAAGTGTTGGGATTAAAAGCATGCACCACCACCTCTCTGCTCTTTTTAAAAAATGTTTTTTTAAAACATTTTTTTAAAAAAATGTTTTATCAAGACAGGGTTTCCTTGTGTGGTTTTGGCTGTTCTGCAACTTGCTTTGTAGCACAGGCTGGCCTTGAAGTCAGAGAAATCCAACGTCTGTCTCTGTTTCCGTAGTGTTGGGATTAAAAGCGCGCACAGCTACTATCTGGACAAATTTCTTTTTCTTAATAAAGAAAACAGCTTGATTTGATTAAGGTTGATTGGTTGTCTCTTTTTAACTCCATCCTGTTCAACAACCTTACAAAACAAAGTCATACCCCAAGGTACAGATGAGGGTTTCCTTGAAAACTTGTAGGGAGGCCACAGATTTTAGGCCGTCACATTGCCTGCCATTAATTTCGGAGTATTACTAACTGTTGTCCTTCCGATGTCTCCACAACGTCCCCCACAGGCTCAGGGACTGAACACTTGCTCACCAGCTGGTGGAGCTGTTCAGTGGGCTGTGGAGCCGTAAAGTGAACTTCAGGGAGCAGCCTCTGCCATCCCTAATTGTCTTCTCAGAACTCTCTGTTGCTAAGCTTTCCTTTCCCACTGCTAACTTCCCCTATGTTGCTGACGTTCCTCTCCACATCCAGGCTTGGAATCATCGGGTTACATGTAACACCCTTCTGGTAACTGATTATTTGCGCCAGGAAACTTTTATGTCTCCTCTTGACTTATTTATTTCAGTACCTTAGGATACAGTAGCTGAGGACTTAGGCTCTTTGGACGAAATCATGTTGTCTTCCTTTTCCACATCACTTGCCTTTCTGTACTACAGTTTGTACATCTGTTGGTTTGGATGTCTCTTATAATTTAATGTGAGGATCTTTAAAAATGTTTAAGATCTCTTATTAATTTCGCATGTATGAGTGTTTTGCCTGCATATATGTATTGCACCACATGTATGCCTCGTGTCTGCAGAGGTCAGAAGAAAGGGTTGGATCACCCAGAACCGCTGTTACAGATGTTTGTGAGTCACCATGTGGGTGCTAGGAACTGAATCTGAATCCACGACAAGAGAAGCCGGTGCTCTCCACCACTGAGCAGCCCACTGAGCAGCTTTAATAGCACGATTTTGCTAGCTTTATGCAAATCTTCATGAAGTTTGTTACTTTCCAGAACTGTAAGCACTTACTATAATATAGGCGTTGGTGGTTCTTTGTAACTTTGGTAAGCTCCCTGGGCTCTTTAAACCATATTGACAATGGTTTAAGATCTTTTGTTCTTCCTCTTCCCCCTCCCTCCCTCTCCCTCCTTCTTCCTGATTTGTAAGTGTTCTACCACCTGACTGCCAGCACACTCCTTGCTCTTCCATGGGAACTGGCGAAGTTGTCCAGGTTGCTCTGAAACATTTTATCCTCTTGCCTAGGCTTCCCGAATACCTGGAATTCTAGGTCTCACACCACCAGGCTGAGCTAATGGTTGAAATTTGGGAGGTCTATCCATCTTTTTGGAGCTTAGTATTTCTTCTTTAATAAACTTCGAGAATATATATTTGATTCAAGGTATTTAACATGGAAATAATAGACCATCCCATCACACATGGATTCCAATGGTCAGTGTGCTTAGTGTGTGCAGCATTAAAAAGGACAAAGAACCACAGGCAGCTGACAGATACATTCCGTTATATGAGTCCACCCAAACTAGGAAAGTGATCCTTACAAAAGATAAAGAAGTTGTTATATGGGCTATGAAATCAGGTTAATGAACCCAAGACTTGGAAAATGAACACTAACTTCTACATATATCTAAATGGCATGTTCTGTAATATCACACTAAATAATCAAAACCTTTCTAATCACTAACCAAATCATAAGAAGAATATATTGCTGGTAGATTAAATATGAGCGGAGCACACTAATTTGTTGACTAGTACCAAACTGTGAGCCTTGAAAACATTCGTACCAGTAATGTTACATAGACTTAATAGGTTATATTTGGGAATATACATGCAATAACAATTGATGATAAAAGGGCTGTGAATTTGAAGGCAAGCAAGGGGCTGTGTATGGGAGGGTTTAGAAGGAGGGATTAATATAAAATGCAATCTCAAAGGAAAACTAAGATTGTTGCCTCAATGGGGAAAAAGTGGTAGTATTTTGTTGACTGAGTTTTCTGTCCTGTCCGGTTCCCACAGTTAAGTCCCAAAGAAATACACAGAAGTCTACATTAGTTATAAACTAATTGGCCCATTAGCTCAGGCTTCTTATTAACTATTTCATACATCTTAAATTAGCCCATTATTCTTGTCTATGTTAGCCACATGGCTTGGTATCTTTTTTGGTGAGGCAGTCACAACTTGCTTCCTCTGCGTCTAGGTCACAATTGCAAACTCCACTTCCTCTTTCCAGCATTCTCGTTGCCCCGCCTCTACTTCCTGCCTGGCTACTGGCCGATCAGCATTTTATTAAAAATAATACGACTGACAGGATAAAAGACCATTTTATCCCACAGCAGTGTTTGATGCTAAAAGCAAAAATGTTGCTTTTCAAGAAAACACGAAGTTTGATTGAGAAAATTTCCGAGTTTAGTATTCAACCAGTACTGAATATTCATCTAAAGACTTGTGTGACAATATGAAGGCTTTTGATTATTGAATATTGCATTATGTTAATTATATTTATTATATTATATTACACACTATTTAAATATATGTAAAAGTTAGTGTACATTTTCCAAATGTCAAATTCATTAACATGATCTCATATGCCATTTGACAACTGTTTTACCTTTTCTAAGCATCACTTTCCAAGTTTAGGTATACTCTTAAAATGGAATGTCTTTAGGATCTATTTGTCTTAAAAATGCTTAAAATCGTCTGTGGTGGTTTGAATGAGAATACCCCCCAGAGGCTCACGTATTTGATTGTAGTTGGGAAAGATTAGGAGATATGACCTTGTTGGCGGAGGTGGGTCACTGCTGGTGGGCTTTGAAGTTTCAAAGGCCATGCCAGACCTTAGCTCTCCATCTGCCTGCTGTCTGAGGATGAGGATGTAAAGGTCTCAGCTACTGCTCCAGAGCCATGTCTGTCGCTTCCTGCCCTGATGATCATGGACTAACCTTCTGAAACCATAAGCAAGTCCCCCAATATCAAATGTTTCCTTTTATAACAGTTGCCTTGGTCATGGTGTCTTTGCAGAAAGAAAACAGAATTGAAGAGCACGGTCCCTTTTCCAACTTAATGAAAAAGTCCAGAGTGAGGCATTCTGTAGAGTTGGTTTGTAGCTTCAAAAATATAATCAACCATTCAAGTTCTTTCTGCAATAGTTGCTCCAGGTCGTCGACTGGAGTGAATTAAGGGTTAACCAGGACTGGTGTGTGTGTGTGTGTGTGTGTGTGTGTGTGTGTGTGTGTGTGTGTGTGTGTGTGTGTGTGGTATGGGGTGTTCATAGATGATTGACAGGTAGAACAGTGCTGTGGTATGGGAGACCTAGATGCTAGGATGAGAAAAAATTGGGGAAGACAGGGTATACACATATGAACCTTTTTGTCTTCTGAATGAATGGCTGCCCTTGCTTCAGTCACAGTCATCTGATGTCAGACTCCAAGCTCTTTTACCTTTCAATGTGATCGGAATAGCTGCTACTTTCCTGGAGCTCCCAGAACTTCAGCTCTCTACTGCAGGGGTTGAGACATTGTACTTCATGGTTTGCATAGCCACATGGTTCTCTGTCTCTCCAGAACACAGGCAGGGCATAGTAGAATTATCTGACTCCACATATAAAACAATCTAGAAAATCCATTTTTATAACATGTACATGCATTCCTTGGGTTCTGTTCCTCTCCAAGTGTTTGCCTGGTGTGCAACCCCTCTACCATCCCTAGTGGATTGTCTTTCACTCATAGCA
Organism: Microtus ochrogaster; assembly: GCF_000317375.1. Taxonomy (NCBI): domain Eukaryota; kingdom Metazoa; phylum Chordata; class Mammalia; order Rodentia; family Cricetidae; genus Microtus; species Microtus ochrogaster. The sequence continues at coordinate 2,813,124 of NC_022024.1, forward strand.
ACAATCTGAGAATGAACAGATTGCCTGACCTTGTTCTGTCTTCTCAGGGCAATGTAACAGCTTCATCATAACCAATTGACTAATAAGAGCTTGTGTTCCCATTCTGAAATCAATCGCTGGCCAAGAGGCTCAGACCATGATTCATAATCCTCTTCTGTATAAACTCCAATAGTAAATATCTTGCTTTGGGAGCCATATGGTGAGTGAGGAAGCTATTCAATGCAGCTGTTGAAAGCCCAAGGCCTGGCATAGACAAAACAGGAGGGAGAGGGCGAGAAAATTGTGTTTCCAAGCCAAGTGGTAGGAAGGATTTGGTGCAAGAGCCAGAGTTCACCAGCTCCTGCTTAAAACATTTTTTTTTTTTAATTTTTCGAGACAGGGTTTCTCCGTAGCTTTTTGGTTCCTGTCCTGGAACTAGCTTTTGTAGACCAAGCTGGTCTCGAACTCACAGAGATCCGCCTGCCTCTGCCTCCCGAGTGCTGGGATTAAAGGCATGCGCCACCACCGCCCGGCTTAAAACATTTTTGAATGTAGAGGCAGCGTCAACTATTACTCAAATGCATGAACATATAGATGAGTTTAGCTAGGAACAAACCCACGCCTATTAAATATAAGAAGTAGCATTAGAATCCAGCTGCTGCTCAGGTCACACAGTCCCACAGCAGCAAATCCCCTGTCACAGATACCCACAGGTGCCCTACCAAGACACCGTCTATCAGTCCCTAGCTCACTGACTTCCAGGTACAATATGTTTCATTGAGAAAAGCACATTTCCCTGAAACTGGTGACCACAAGTCCTGCTTCTCCATAGGAATCAGGGAGCCAACTATGGGCTTGCTCTGTGAAACAACCCCTTCATCAGAACAGGCTCGCACTCCCGCCATGGGGGCCCTCATTTCCTCTCTTTAGAGCTCCCATCGTATTGTCGTCTCTGGCGGCTGGGGCTTGACTTCTCCTGCCATGCTCTTGTCTGTCTGTTCATGGTGTTAAGTAAATCTTGTGGCCCCAAGGACAGTCACTGCCTCAGTGTCCTCTCTCGCATGTGAGCTCTTTCATTCAAGCGCTGAGAATGTGCAGCAGGCACAAGAGGGGCTGCGACGAAAAGGTGGCGTTCCAAAGGTTCCAAGAAACGCTTGACCTGAGGCTTTGTCTTTGGGGGATATGTGAGCCATACAAGAGAAAGGAAGTTTTCATAGGCAGTATGGGGCATCAGAGACCTGAATTTCTTCTCTTTTCAAATACAAGAACTCTTTGCATCCCCATCTTCTGCTTGGGTAATTGAGTCAGTTTCCCATTTAGGGACCCCAGATAACCCCAGTGCACCAGAGATGAGATACACAGAGGAGACCTACTCCTTGGCTTCTGTCTCCTCAGTACTGACTTGGTGACCTGAAGTTTACCTTGAATTAGCAGTAAAATCTTATTTCGAGGAATGCAAACCAGGTGACTCACATGAAAAGGCAGTTTTCTACCTTTCTAGGGGACACCTAGGCTGTCTCGGTGGTCTCTGAATGAACCTCAGGCGTAACTAAAGCCTAAGAGAAGTTAATTGGTTTTAATCACCACCCAACTAAAGCCTAAGAGAAGTTAATTGGTTTTAATCACCACCCGCTGTTTAGCCACGCCAAGTGTCACGGTTTGGGTGTGAAGTGGCCCACCAAAGGCTCATTGTGGTGAAACCTTGGTTCCCAGCAGGTGGCGCTATTGAGCGTGATGGGCTTCTGAGCCGAACAACCTCACCAATCTGCCCTAGATTTCATGACTGGATTAAGGTAGGGTTCATGTCTAGGGAGGTGCCTTTCACAGGTATAGCTTGTCCCTAGACACTCCTCTGTTTGTCCTCTGTGCTTCCTGACTGGTCTAACTAAACCGCTTGGTTTCTCCCATTGTGTCTTTCTGCTATGGTGCTCTACCTCATCACAGGCTTGGGAGCAACGGAGCCGAAGGACCATGAGCTGGAAACTCTGAAACTGTGAGCCAAAACTAATCGTTCCTCCTTTAAATTGGTTTTCTGAGGTATTTTGCCACAGTGATGAAAACTGACTAACACACAAAAGGAGAGATGGGGAAGTGGGGGAGGGGAGGGAGAGAAGGAGACATCTTCAGGCAAGCTGTATTTGTTAAGGCATAAACATAATATCACCACAGGGAGGGGCGATGGGGAGAGGGAGGGGAGGGGAATGGGAGAGAGAAGGGAAAGGGATGTGGAGGGGAAGGGGGAGAACTCTGTCTTCTACAGTTTGAAGATGTTGTGTTGGCTTCTTAGTGCCCCATGAAGACTGCTAATATAAGCGGCTAGGCAGAGATAACCAGAGCGCTGGTGGGTGTGCTGTCAAGGGCCAACAGAGCAGAGATACACTGAAGCGGGAGGAGGGCAGGGGCTTCTCAGAATAGTTCTGCTCAGAGGCTGAAAAGTTCTGCAAATGGCTATCTGCTGCCTGGGGTGCCAGGAAGCCAGTTGTAGAGTTCGAAGAAAAGAGAAGCATCAAAACAGAAGAGGCTGATGGCCCAGTTCCTGTCAGAGAGAGTGCTCCTCTGTCTCTAGGACCACCAGAGAGGGGCAGACTTAGGATCTGATGTCCAAGAGCAAGCAGCAGCTGCAGAAAGTTCAGCTTCCCGGAAAGAAGAGAAGGAACAGAGAGAGAGAGAGAGACAGAGAGAGAGAGAGAGAGAGAGACAGAGAGACAGAGAGACAGAGACAGAGAGACAGAGAGAGACAGAGAGACAGAGAAGCGGGGGAGGAATGAAGAACACATGCTTTCACTCTTTCCGTCTGTTTGGGCCTCCGCCTATGAATTCAGGATGGGTCTTCCTCATTCATTCTGCTGATTCCTTGTTTCCCATTGCAAGTCTGGGACTAACCACGGCATCTCTGAGATACTTGGGGACAAATTCTTCTAGTTTGTGGCTTGATTGTTCCTTACCATTAAGATCTGAAGGTGCCCTGGATAGCACAGGCTCAAAACCTCCTTTGGGGTTTTCTTTTTACAAGTCAAGGATTGCCAGTCTTGGGTGAGAAAAAAAGAAAGGAAACCTGAGTTTTCATTTGTGAGCCTCCCCGTCCCTCTTCCCCTTTATCCCCGGGTACCAGCTGCACAGAGAGTCCTCCTGCCACAGCATTGCTGCTGCTCCCAGAATTTAGGAGCCAGCAGGCATGAGCGGTCCCAGCCCACACCCAGGCCCCTGCATGCCACTGCTCTTACTCATAGGTCCTGTGGGTCCTCCCCCCTCCCCAGAAAAGATTCAAAACATACTCTCTGAGGCAACATGGCCCCAGGAGAAGATTGGTGCTAACAGAATCAGACATGTAGTACAGCTCATTCAGACCTTCCCCCCACATCAGAATGCAGATTTGGGAACTGCCAAGTATTTTTTTTTTTTTTTTTAAGAAAGAAAAGTGCACAACTTCATTCTTGTGGTTTTTGTACCCCAATTTCAGGCAGGCTTGGGCAAATTCTCCTGTCTATTGCTAAGTGATGGATCTGAACCATTTTCAGAACTTAACAGGAGGAGGAAGCAGAGGAAGGAAGGCTGTGAAAGATGTCCCAGGGGAGCCCCCCGAGACTGCTGCAGGAAGCTGTTGCCACTCACCTTTCAAACCTTGTATCATTTTTAGGGAGGTTGGGAGCAGACTGTAGGAAGGTCTTGAGCTCACCTTATGGAGGATGAAAGTCTTCAGGACACAGTGTGCTTTGGTGAGGGCTCCCCTTGGCGTGCGTGTCATGTTATGGCAAGTGGCTCTAGGGGAAGCAGGGAAGGAAGAAGAGCTCCGAAGTCAGCTGGGTTGTGCCAGGTTCAGGGTTTCCAATAACTCTCTTAAAAGAGCTACCTAGGGCTCACAGGAGATCTTTAATTCCTTTTTTAAAAAATATTTATTTATTTATTACAATATTCTGTCTGTGTGTATGCCTACAGGCCAGAAGAGGGCACCAGACTTCATTACAGATGGTTGTGAGCCACCATGTGGTTGCTGGAATTGAACTCAAGACCTTTGGAAGAGCAGGCAATGCTTTTAACCTCTGTGCCATCTCTCCAGCCCTCTTTAATTCCTTTTTAAGGGCGGTACCCTCAGCTGACTTGAGGACATATTATTACCCAACCTCCTCAAGAGTCTATGGAGAGTCTATGAACTCTTCTGAGAGGGTCATCCTGGGCCAAGCTTCTAACATGAACTGGGGATACACTAGTGTGTATCAGGTCTAAAACATTAAGTTAAGAGCACCAGACAGAAAGAAAAAACTGCTATGCAAGAATCCTCTTGTACACCATAAAGATTTGTCACTGGAATGGTTTAATAAAAGACTGATTGGCCAGTAGCCAGGCAGAAAGTATAGGCAGGGTGACTAAGGATGATGGGAAGAAGGGCAGCATCGAGAGTCGCCAATCAGACACAGAGGGAGCAGGAGATGAATGTGCCTTAATAATAAAGGTATTGCCATGTGGCAGCGCATAAATAAAGAATATGGGTTGACTCAAAATGTAAGAGCTAGTTAGTAATAAGCCTGAGCTATCGGTTGAGCACTTATAATTAATATAAGCCTCTGTGTGGTAATTTGAGAAGTGACTGTTGGGTATTTGGGAATAAGCTGGAGGGAGAGAAACATCTGATTACAAAAATCTTAAAAAGTTTTTTATAGTTTTAGAATTTTTGTGCCTTTTGTTTAGCTAGAGTTTAGCACCCTGAACAAATATGGAATTGGGTTAAATGTAAGAGCTAGTTAGTAATAAGCCTGAGCTATTGGTTGAGCATTTATAATTAATATAAGCCTCTGTGTGGTAATTTGAGAAGTGACTGTTGGGTATTTGGGAATAAGCTGGAGGGAGAGAAACATCTGATTACAAAAAAAAAAAAAAAAAACATGAGTTGGAAGCAAATAGGGAGCAACTGGGCCTGGAACAGGTTTAAAAACAAAGTCTAGAAAAATGCTTAGATCACAGATCTAATGACACATGACACAGACACAGACACAATGACGCCATGGCAGGAGAAAAAGTCTACAGGGTCAATTCAAAGAAGTAAATCGCAATGTTAGAGATGACAACACCTGCTCACAAATATACATTAAATTATCTGTGCAATCATAGATATAAAGTCCTGTTGTCAGAACAATGTCATGGAAGATGCTGTGAAAGAGGTATGTGGAAAGGGCCAAGGGAATACCATGAGCAGGCACAGACGCAGGAGCATGGTGTATGGGGACTTATAGAAGTGAGAGAATCCTGGAGCAAGGCCACAAAGTCCAGAACAGGGAGGAGTGCCTGCCCACAGACAGGCATGTGGTGGGCACTTTGCCTTCACTGCAAAGGACATGGATTTGTTTTGAGTTTCATCGGAGAGTAGGAAACAATTGATGTGTTATAACCAGGGCATGTGGCTTGATCAGTTCTGAATTTTCAAAGGCTCAAATTATGGAGAAAGCGAAAGTGCTGTGGAAAACACATTTCTAGTGTTGTAAGAGTGAAGGGGGGGGGGCGCTCATCCAGCTAAGGGACCATCACGGGTTCACACATAGGTGACTTAGACCGGAGACACAGTGGTGACAGTCGGAGAGAGGACAGGCTGTGCACGGTGCTGATGTATAAGGGGCATGAGATGATGAGTTAGATATGAACAATGAGGCAGCAACAAGAGCCAAACATGAGCAGCTCAGATGCAATGTGTCTACTCTCATGCTCTGGTTTCCCTTTGCACTTCACATGTATGAATATGCAATGGCACTCATAGAGATCACAGGACAACTTTAGGTGTCTGTTCTTGCCTTTCACCCTCCTGGGGTTTCTATTATTGAGTCCTCTGTGCTGCATGTTATAGGCTAGCTGGGCTGGCCATTTCTGGGGCTAGTCTCTTGTCTCCCCTTCCCAGTAGAAGGTGGGATTACAGATGTATCTCACCACATCCATATATATAGTGCAGTCTGGGGCTCAAACTCTTATCATCTAGCTTGTGTACTGTTACCTGGTGTGGGAGAATTGTCTGTATTATGTCAATCATGTTTTGAATAAACACTGGTTGGCCAGGCAGGAAATATAGGCAGGTCAACGAAACAGGAAGTAGAGGTGGGGCAATAAGAACAGAATTCTGGGAAGGAGGAAGCCCATTCCTCCCAGTCCTGTCCAGACCACCAAAGAAGCAGGATGTGAGCTGCCCCTCTGAGAAAGGTACCAAGCCATGTGGCTAACATAGATAAGAACAATGGGTTAATATAAGTTACAAGAGCTAATAAGGAGACTGAGCTAATAGGCCAATCAGTTTTATAAATTATGGAGACCTCTGTGTGATTTTTCTTTGGGACTTGCCAGCTGTGGGGTACCCGGTGGGACAGAAACTCCAACAAGCACCCCGGCCCTCATGTTACAGTTACCCACTGAACTATCTAGCTTCCTTTTCTCAATTTTTTTTCTACAAACTTCTTAGCTGTGCTCTAGTATCAATAAAGGCCCCTTGTGCCTCATAGCCCTCAACCATTTGTGATCAAGCAAACAAACCCTATATGCCCAGGGCAAGCTGTAGGGGCCTCGGCATATGATGACTGTTTGTGTCACAGAAGGAGAAGCATCTTCTAATACAGGCTTTCACAATCACGGCAGCAGCAGAGATAATGGTACTTTACACACTGTCCCTTAGAGCTTCTGCCTGTAAAGGACATATAAAATTCGTCACCTACGTCACTGGTCATAAAAAAATCACATCCAATGTCACAAAGGAAAAAATGATGTCACTATGTATCCAATAAGTAGGCCCAGAATTTTTTTATTAACAGCAGTTAAGTTGGTAATAATATAAAGATAGATTATGAAGTTATTACATTATTTTCCTCCCTTCTCTAGAATGCACAATGCCTTTCTATGTTGCCTACAGTTTCCCTGTACTTAGAGTGTGTTTGCTATGCAGTAAGTGGTGTGCACTAAGCACTTAATAAATATGTGTTGAAGGACTGAACACACATCTGAGCACTGTCTCTAGACTGTGTCTCCCTGAAGGCACACACAGTGCACATCTGTCTCTGTTTCACCCTTCAACTCTGGACAGGGTCTTGGACCTAAGCCTTCAGGAAACATCTCAGTGAAAAACAAGTCGTGGCTGAGGACCACAGCTCTTTATTTTTCAGAGCACTAGAATATTTTCCAGTCAGAGAACAGTGGGGAAAGATTGAAAAAGTGAGGGGAGAGAGGAAGGGAAAAAAAAGAAAGAAGGAAGGATGATAAAAAGGAAGGGAAAGAGAAGAACAGGCTAAGCCTTCTGACTGGGTGGAATGTAGAACCCATGTGGATCATGCCGGCCAGCTCAGCACAGCTCTCAAAGGATGCTCATTGCCTGCCCTTTATCATCAATGCACCATTCACATCCCCCATACTGTCTAGCACCAGTGCCTCTGCCTTCCGGTGGAAAGGGTTTGAAACCCAGAAAGGCATGGCTCTCTTAAGCAGAAGTCGACCTTCCTCTTGCTTTTGTTGTTCTCCTCTTTTCCAGTTAATTTTCAGTTAATAAGGTCATCAAACACTTTGCCTTAGTGGGAGAGGCGAACCCTGTAGCTGTGGCATCTCAGGTCCAGATGGGAGTGGGGAAGCCGTGCGAGCCACCGGTCCATGACTTGGAGAAAATGAAAAGGAGGAAGATTGAGTTTGCATCGTGGTTTTACATGTCTCTGGGCATGAATGATCAGCACACTCCACAGAAGTGGCTCTCAATCTTCCTAATGTGGTGACCCCAACCATAAAACTATTGTTATTGCTACTTCGTAATTTTGCAATTGTTATGAGCTGTAATGTAAATATCTGATATGCATGATAATGTGACCGCTGTGAAGGGGGTTGTGACCCACAGGTTGAGAATCTCTGCTCTACAGGCTTGGGACAAGGAAAAACACCATGGTGGGGCATATGTGTAGTACAGTATTACTCACTTCATGGTCTTCGGGAAGCAAAGAGGGGTCAGAGAAGGGAGTCAGGGTCCTAGCATATCTATCAAGGACATCGCCCCCTAATGTCTTTGTTCCTTCACAGAAACCCATCCACCAATGACATTTCCACCACCTTCCAATAGGACCACGAGTAAGGGATCAGACCTTCAACCATTGCTTATTGAGGTGTTTAAGAGCCAAACCCATCACAGAAGCAACCAGAACCGTGAATCCCAGGTGTGTGAGCATGCGCTGGAACGCAAAGGCACATTTGACAAGCGCTGTCTCTTGTTGCTGCTGGGTCTGAAACAGAGTGAGGAAGCGAACGAGCATTGGGCCTTGCTCAGAAGGTGAGGGTTCTGATGAACACGTCTGTCCTCACTTTCCAGTTTATGACTTAAAAGCATTGCAAATGTATGTACTCACAGAGAAGCATGCCTGGATCAAGGATTTGGAAAGATCTTTGAGGCTTTTGGGTGAGTGAGCGTGTGTGTATGGAGGCCGGAGGCTGACTCCAGCTGCCTTTCTCCGTCCCTTCTCTACAGTCTGTTTGAACACAGGGTCTGTCACTGGACAGAGCCAGCTAAGTTGGCTATGTTGGATGGCCAGTGAGCTCCATGGATCCTCTGCCTTCCTATCCAGCGCAGGAGTTACAGACTAACCTTGGACTCCTTTTTCTCACATTCTGCTTCAAACCCCTCTCCTGATCCTATTGATGTTAACTCCAAAAGAATTCTTAAATGTGGCTGAATACACAGCTTCCGCTGTTGGTCCTATTATCCTTGCTGTCACTCTGTGCCTCTTAGCTCCTGTGTTTCCCTCCTTCCTCTGCTCCTTGCTCCTCCTAAAGTATATAAGAGCTGGTAGTCAACTTCTTAAAATGTAAGTAGAAACACATCAGTCCCATGCCTGAATATCCTCAGTAGACATGCTGCTTTAAGAATACCATCTGCTGCCAGGCGGTGGTGGCGCACGCCTTTAATCCCAGCACTAGCAAAAGGCAGGTGGATCTCTGTGAGTCTGAGGCCAGCCTGGTCTACAAGACCTAGTTCCAGGACAGGCTCCGAAGTGCCACAGGGGTGGGGAAGAATGCCACCTGCTCCTTGCAGTGGCTGATGGGGTGACCTTTACGTGCCTTAGATCTCCCTTTCTCCTGTCACTTCCTTCAATTAATTGCTCCTGGCTTACTGTGTTTCGCACGTGTGCCATTTGGTGTCTCTTCAATGCTCCTGGCACAACCACTTCCACACTCAGCACCTGCCCTTCTCCGTTCTTCAAAGGACAATCCTACTCCTATTTTGCTTCCTGCTCTCACTTCCTCTTGACCCTTTCTTAAAACATAACTCCTTCCTCTTCTATTTCTGTATTCGCGATATATTTGTTTTACATATTTGTCAGTGGGCGGTCACGTCCCTCTCTGAAGGTCCAGGCTTGGCATCCCTGACTGCAGGGATAAGTAAGAGAGCAAACGAGTCCTCATTTCTAAACCATCCCCACAGGGGCTAGAAACTGAAGCTTTGGATTTATCAGAGAGGCCACATCACAGGGATTAACCGCACAACAGCCTATGAGAGAGACTGCTTGAGAAAGTAAGCCCACAAAGAGAAAACAGTAACAGAAGGGAAGAAAAGACCCCAAATACATAGTGGAGCACTGGGGTCTTCAGTCAGGAGATCTGATTCTCTTTCCCCTGATCAGTGTGGTCCACAGTCCTAAGTGTCTGGGGCCCATGACTCTCCTATACTACATCACAGCGTCCTTTCACAAAGACACACACATCAAATTTCACCAGAGGATGCTACAGCTAAGGAGAATTGCTCCAGGAGGTTGGCAACAATATGTTAATATCATGTAGATCATATAGTGTAACTCTACAGTAATATAATAAAGGATTGATAGTAAATCTAAAACTGTATTGGAAATACCACAGAGAAAGTAGCCCACAGAGTTGGCTAATTCATGCGTGCTCCTCCGGGTCACATGTAACCTCCTCCCAGTCCTCAGCCTTGTACCCCTCTAAAGCAAGGCCCTTACAGTTTAGATTGCCCTGGGAGACGCTCTGCCCACCTTTTAGGAAGTCCTGTGCTTGAACCACCGTTTGTTCTTACTCCTGGGCTCTCCCTTCTTCCTCACTGCTGTGTTTGCCTGGGTTGTTCAGTCTGCAGTGATGTGCACGAATGAG
>NC_022024.1:2823432-2824963 GCF_000317375.1 Microtus ochrogaster
CGGCCCAAGGTACATACAACAATTCCAGATCCAGACACCTTCGCTGGGGTGGATGGCAGAGCCCTGTCCAGGAAGTGTTGACTTCTGGCAATGGATGACCAGACCACACAGAGACACACCAACAATTGTCCTCTGCGCATGTGAGAAAGAAATATCTTCTACACATCCCTCTGAAGCTACACAGTGTGCCGTTAGCCCTTTTCCATGATTGTACATCCAACCTCTATCAAAAATGATGCTGTCTCAAGCATGATGGAAATCTGAAAAGGTCTTAGAAATACTGATGCTTGCAGCCCAGGCTCCCATCCCAGGACTCTGGGGTGTGGCGAGGGGAAAGGGAGTTGTTTAGGAATTTGGGGCAAGCTTGCCATTTTCGTTAAAAGTGCTTTCTTTTTTCTTACATTTGGGACTCTTTGAGCTTCCCAAAGAGGCTGGCCATAGATAAATAGGTGTTCAGTAACGAGTGAAGACGCATGGACCACACCTGAGTTTGTAATAAGTCTGATTTAGAGGCGTTACTAAACACAGAGTTTGAGAGTTCCCTGCGTTAAATCCTTGCTTTTTCATACAGTGCCAATTACAATAGCAATATGGTCTGTGAAGAAACATTAATGAGATCATAAATACTCAATAAAATAGAATTGGTCTTTATAGGCCAGAAGAGGACAGAGTCCCTATGGAAATGGGACATGGGACAGCTTCATTTGGGTGCCATGAACAGGGTTTAGGGCAGGTGGCACAGGTTAGGGAAGGCAGTAATAGCAGTTAGGTGAGACTTGGGGTGGAAATAAACTCCAGAAGGTGACAGGACAGATGCTCTAAAGGAATTTACTAAACGGTCTCAGAATTTGGCACTCATTTATTAGTTTGTTTCATCCGATGCCATTAGGCACCTACTATGTGTTGGGTACCATAGCTGGGAATGCCAATAAAGAACTGAAAATAAGAAATGCATGTTTAACCCAGGAGCTATAGGAATGAACGCATGAGTACAATGGAACGTATGAGTTGGGATAAGATGGAAAACTCTCAACTCCTTGTCTGGGACCATGTCTACCTGCACTCTGCCATGCTTCTCACCATGATGAGAATGGACTAGACCTCTGGAACCGTAAGCCAGCCCCAATTAAGGTTTTCCTTTATAAAAATTGCCATGGTCATGGTATCTATTCCCAGCAATAGAACACTGACTAAGACAGGTGCTGACGAGTGGAATATTCCAAAAGGCAAAGATGGCTGCTCCACGCTAAGGAGGAGGACGACAGCAGGAGAAGAATGGTGCATAGGGTTTTAAGTTGAAGAATATGAATATCCCTGCATGGCAACAGAAAGGTTTTCCTTCCTTCCTTCCTTCCTTCCTTCCCTCCTTCCTTCCCTCCTTCCCTCCTTCCTTCCTTCCTTCCCTCCTTCCTTCCTTCCTTCCTTCCCTCCTTCCTTCCTTCCTTCCCTCCCTCCCTCCTTCCTTCCTTCCCTCCCTCCCTCCTTCCTTCCTTCCTTCCTTCCCTCCTTCCTTCCCTCCTTCCCTCCTTCC
>NC_022024.1:2825063-2827922 GCF_000317375.1 Microtus ochrogaster
CCCTCCTTCCTTCCCTCCCTCCCTCCTTCCTTCCTTCCCTCCTTCCTTCCTTCCCTCCCTCCCTTCTTCCTTCTTTTCTTTCTTAATAAAGTCACCTTACTCTAATTAACTCACAAGCAGAACCATCACACAGCTGACTTAAGAGAGCCACTCAAACACTTGCCTAATCCCCAAGTCTACATATATTGGCAGACTCCAACACAGAAGAACCCTTCTGAATCAATGGAGTTTTGTTTAGGAATTTAATGTTTTCACTACTAATTACATTTTTTAAATTAATTACTTCATTCATTTTTATGGCTCTTGCTACCTCAACACTCAGAAAGTTGAATTTGCTTATTCGCCATGAAAACCAAACCAAAGCAAAGAACCCCCTACGACAGAGCTGAAACTAGAAACCGAAGCTTTATGTCCTCTTGAAAGACTGGTGCATCTTTACCCTCCCATTGCACCGTCTCTCTGGTCTTCGTGAGCCCTAGACTGTGCCCACATGTGTGCATTATAGACGAGGGTCCACAGATGAGGGAGAACACGCCTTTTTTCCTTCTGAGTTTGGGTCACCTCACTTAATGTGATGCTTTACACAGCCATCCCTATTCCTGCAAATTCCGTTATTTCATTTTTCTTTATAACTAAATTATACTCCGTGTGTGTATGCAGTACGTTTTCATTATGCGCTCATCTGTGCTGGACATCTAGGTCAGTTCCATTGCCTGGCTGCCCTAAGTAGACAGCAAAAGGCTTGTGTCTAGATATACAGAGAAATAAAGATAGCACAGGGAAATTAATACACTGATTCTCAGAGATGTGCAAACCAAGACTAAGCTTCATAGCCACCCCGTCCTGAAACATCAGGTACCTGACTAAGCAGTAAGTGAATGATGGAGCCTTGTACGAAGGGATGCTGCTGAAGAATGAAGCAGGAATGTGACAAAGCGCAGGATTTGTAACCCACCACCAGGAGAAGAAATCCAGACTTGGAAGGGATAGGAAGTAGGAAGGCCAGGAAATTCAGATTCAATAGCAGACAGTGACAGCCACTGACAAGTTATGTGATTTGACAAAATCACCGAAGTCCTTTGGGACCTCACTGCCCTGCTAGAAAATGAGAATAAATGACCCATTCTACATCGCAGTGAGTTATGGTTGCAAAAACCCAATGGAAAGGATTCACTGGTGTGCTTGTCAAAGCTGTTTCCTTTTGTCATAAAGTATGCTTCCTTTTTTCTTTTATTTTTTGTATGGTTCCTTTCTTAATCTTAAGAACATTCTGATACCAAGTGTGTATCCGACTGTGTGTAGCAAAACAAAGACAGTATGTTTGGTGACTTGGAATTGTCTCCCAGTCTCAAGGGCCTGACTGCTACAGCAGCCCTCATGGAGAGATGGAAGTGGATGTTTCAGAGGCCCTGTAGGTGCATCCATGTTACCCAGCTGACTGACTGCGAGGCCCCTGGACTCGTTCTTCACTATGTTTTGGCTTCGTTCAGAAATGTTTTCAATTTGGAGTCATTGTGTCCAACTTGGGCTATTACATCTACAGGCAGAGAATTACACTGCCCACAGCTGCGCTTATTCTATAGACCCAAGACATACGAGAAAGCCAAAGACCTACAAAGTCATCAAAGGTTCTGATCAGTGCAGGTATAAAAGAGAAGGAGAAGAGTAGAGGAAATGGAATCAGCATTTTTATTACCTGGTTGATGGGGGCTGCTTATTTACCTAACCATGTGTGTCAACTGGAGACGGCATCTCACTGTGGTATCGAGATTCCTTCCAGGGACTGAATGCTCAGACTCGAGGCAAATGCTATTTGTTTACAGTATCCTTTAGAAGAAGTAGGTGAAGCTTTAAATACACCTTTGGACCACTTTAGATAGGCTTCGTAATTTCTACTCTGCGTTTGCGGCTGTTTGGATTTAAATATGTTCTGATTTTTCAATGTCATTTCCTCTTCTACCCATGAATTGTTTGTAGGTGCAGTTAACTCAGATGTGAATCAAAATGGCTCTCCCTCTCGGGATTGTTATTGTTGGTGTCAAACTGGAGGGTGAAGGGCTTTTCAAATGTAATCTATGTGATATCGGAGTATGGAGAGATTTTGCGCTTTCCTTTGTAACATGGTATATGGTCCGTCTTAATGACTATTTTACGTGTGCTAGAGTAGAATGTGTATTTTTCAATTTGGAGAATAAAGAGTTTTCCATAGCTGTAACCGGAGACCTTAATCCCTGATGCTTGGTCAGCAACCAAACAGCAATCACAACCCTACTCAGTGGGAGAAAATATCTCTGCTCCCTGGTTCAAGTTGTGAAAATACAGTATCTTCTCTGAGAGCATTAGAATCTGGGTTCTATTTTCACTATGGTCCCAAATCACCTCTTCTCTTCCAGCAGCTCTTCTGGGGACTTCTGTAACAGTGTGCGACTGTTCACTCAAGTGAGGCTGCTTCTGCCTGTGCTGAGGTCTGTGGGTGGCTGTGGCTCACAGCGACGGGCGTCATTGGCCTCTGCCTTCTCATCCCTGCTTTCCCAACTTCAGCTTTTAGCCTGCTTCTCCTTAGTGAATGGACCAGCACCCAGAGCCAGTCTGGGTCCAGGACCTCTCTACTCTCCCTACTTGTCAACTCTTTCCTGGTGGCTCTGAAGTTGGTTCCTTGGCCTCTTTGCATTTCCTTTCCTCAACTTAGGTCACACCCATTACCTGACCACGGCAGTGTCCCCGTGACTTCATGTCTCTTCACACCCATCACCTGACCACGACAGTGTCCCCGTGACTTCATGTGTCTTCACACCCATCACCTGACCGCGGCAGTGTCCCCATGACTTCATGTCTCTTCACATCCATCACCTGACCACG
>NC_022024.1:2828022-2828478 GCF_000317375.1 Microtus ochrogaster
TCTTCACACCCATCACCTGACCGCGGCAGTGTCCCCGTGACTTCATGTCTCTTCACACCCATCACCTGACCACGACAAAGTCCCCGTGACTTCATGTCTCTTCACACCCATCACCTGACCGCAGCAGTGTCCCCGTGACTTCATGTCTCTTGACTACCGCTAAATCCTTTCTCTCGGAGTCACTGACCTTTCCAAAATGTGCATCGGAGTGAATCATGGTCTGTTTAACGTAGAGAAGACAGTTCAAGCTTTGCAACAGTGCTCAACTGGTCCTTCATGATCCATCTTTGTGCCCCCACATTCTCTTAAGCACCATCTGTAATCATTTTCATCTCCAGCCTTCTTGCAATTCCTAGCAATGGTCTGTGACTTGTACCTTAAAGCACAGTGTGTAAAATTACAGTAATACTATTCATTTACATTTTGAATGGAGGGGGCAGATAAAAGTACTTGCCA
>NC_022024.1:2829148-2837058 GCF_000317375.1 Microtus ochrogaster
GCATCCATATGTGCTTAATTTCTTGCTGCTATGACCAAATGCCCGAGGAAAACAACGTAAAGAGGGATGCTTTCCTTTAGCTCAGGATTTCAAATGTACTGTTCCCACAGATGCCATCGTGGTTGCTGGGTCTGTATTGAGGGCAGAGAATCAAGAGGGTGGCTGTGATATAGTTCACTTCCTGATGATCAGGGAGCAGAGAAATGGGGCCTGATCATAAGACATGTCTTTTGATTCCCCCAGTGACTCACTTCTTCCAACCAGGCCTTGTCTACTCGTTTCTACACCTCCCAGTAATGCCCAGGAATGAATGATGACTTTGTTAATCAGTTAGTTATGACCCCATGACTTCCCCAGTGGCTCACCTCTGAACATTGCATAGAGCACTGGGCCTTTAATATGTGAGCTTCTATGGTGGGAAAATACTTCATATAAACTCTAACACACACATACACTGTTATGGATACATATGTAAGCACAGATTTTTAGTTGTACATAAAACATTTTGGAGAAATATGATAGAAATTATTTTTTATTATTTTTATAGAGCTATATTTTTTCCACTCCCCCCCCTTTCTCCCCTTGCTCCTTCTACCCTCTCCCATAAGCCCCAGACTACCAATTTACTTAGGAGACCTTGTCTTTTTCTACTTCCCATGTAGATTAGATCCATGTATGTCTCTCTTAGGGTCCTCTTTGTTGTCTAGGTTCTCTAGGATTGTGAATTATAGGCTGATTCTTCTTTGTTTTATGTCTAAAGGCCACTTATGAGTAAATACATATTATATTTGTCTTTCTGGATCTGGGTTACCTCACTTAATATGATGTTTTCTAGATCCATCCATTTGCCTGAAAATTTCAAGATGTCAACATCCTTAGCCATCAGAGAAACAACTCAAATCAAAACAACTCTTAGATTCTGGCCATTCTGACAGGTGTAAGATTAGACCATAAGATGTATAGATTCATGGAGACAAAAAGACTGGAATAAAAGCCTCTTTGCCTGCATATGCATGGGGAGAAGGCAAAAGGAATCAACTGTGTTTAGAAGAATCCCAGGAGGCAGAATTCCAGGCCAAGTTAAAGGAGACATAGGCTCAGGTCTAAAGTCAGGGGTCGGGGGATCAGGTGGTTCAACTGAATGACAACCATTGTTCAGGTATATGGGATCAACATCTGGGAATAAAGTGTTCTGAAGCCTCTGAGGAGAAAGACTTCAGTAGGCTTGTTCCACAAAGAGTTATACGGCAATTGCAAACCCAGAAATCCTCCCAGATGCAACCTTTAGACCCAGCACTCAAAAGGCAGAGGCTGGCGGATCTCTTGATGTCGAGGCCAGCCTGGTCTACTGAGTGAGTTTTAGGACAGTCAAAGCTACATAGAGAAACCCTGTCTTGAACAACAAATGAAAACAGAAAAATCAAAACAACAAAACAACTACAACAACCAGATCACACACATACACACACAGAAGAAAATCCAAGCACCCAAGAGAATTAAACTATCGCTGTCTGACATCCAGAAAGACAGAACTGAGA
Organism: Microtus ochrogaster; assembly: GCF_000317375.1. Taxonomy (NCBI): domain Eukaryota; kingdom Metazoa; phylum Chordata; class Mammalia; order Rodentia; family Cricetidae; genus Microtus; species Microtus ochrogaster. Next base: position 2,830,687 of record NC_022024.1, read on the forward strand.
CAGCAAAGATGAAGACATTATCAAGAAACAATACAAGAAAAATTTTAAGGTTAGCTACTGCTCAAGCACCCGCTTCCCTCCCAAGTCATCTAGAATGCTCTTTGCCACCACCCCCTTCCCGTTTTCCACGGAACGCGTGCTGTCTGTCTGGAGCTTCTCTCCCACCCCACACTGCCCCCCTCCCAGAAGGTGAGCTTGCAGCTGTCACCACTTTCCTCTCCGTGTTGCCAGGCTTTATGTTTCTTTTGCCCCATCTCTTCTGTTTCATTCTTCTACTTATTTTAGCATATTTCTTTAGAGTCTGTAGTGCCCAAAAGACAACCCTTTACTGTTGAGGATAGACATGTCATACAGAACCAGCCTCTAAATCAGTGGTTTTCAACCTGTGGGTTGTCCCTTTGGGCACTGAACAACCCTTTCACAGGGGTTGCCTAGGGCCACTGGAAAACACAGATATTTACTTTATGCTTCATAACAGTAGCAAAATGATTGTTATGAAGTGGCAACGAAAATAATTTTATGGGTGGGGTCAGCACACATGAGGAGCTGTAGTAGAGCTAACCCAGCTAGCTAACATTAAAGCTGTGAAGGACTGGCACAGCTGCAGGAAGGTTGAGATATACTGTCCAAGAGCATTGTGCATGCCTGGCATAGTGCGTGTTCAAAAGTCGTAGTGGGGCGAATGATGCACAAGAATTGGGTCGTTGCCAGCTGAGAAAGATGTCATTCAATAATGCCCAGATGTCCTAGCAATAACAGGCTAGGTCTATGGTTTAGAACCAGGGCGGCAGTCAGTGGAAGAAACTGCTAAGGAATTAATATGTGTAGTTGCATTTGAAGGCTAGCATGAGTGTTTGGGGGTGGGAAGAGGCAAGCCACTGTTGGTTTTCATTAGAAGATTTTTTTGTCAATGATTTGCTTTTTCACCAGATGTGTGTACTGTTGATTTAAAGCATGTACATGACTCTGCAAACATTTTGTATGTATTTACTGTAAATATGTCATATCAACAACAATAAGAGCTAACATTTATTGAGCACTTATTACATGCTAGGCATTGTGCTAAGCTGTCTATGGATTATTGGAGAACATATGACATATCTGCTGTCAGTTTGTATGGATTGAAAACATCTGGACTTAACCTATGTAGGAGAAAAACCTCAAGCTCCAGATATAAATATCCAGTAACATAACCCTTCTGCTTATCAATCCTCATAACAGATATGAGTTTGTTATGCTTGCCCACGTCCCTAAAATGGAAGGAGAAGAAGTATTGAGTAGGATGCTGTAGGATTGCAAACACCCTGTCGGCGGGATTTGCTGTGGGAGGACGTACACAGAGTGAAGGAGAGCTGTGCGTGACTGCTTTGGCAAACATCTGTCAGTGCCATCTGTCTGCCTTCCTCCATCTTCCTCCCTGTGTTTCTCTCGCAGTCACTTGGCTGGATGTGCTGACCTGCCTTTCAGGAAATCAGTGAGACTGCCGTGCGTGACGTGGCTTCTGAGGCTGTCATCTTAGAACCTTAGCTCTGATCTGAGCCTGGATATGTTACCACAACAGCGCCATCCCCCGTTGATCAGGTACACGGGAGTCCAAGCCACGGTGATTCTTTCCTCAGCCAGTCTGATAGTGCGATTTAAATAATGCTACTCATTTAATAGAATTCCTTTGGCACAATTCTTTTTGTTTATAGTACAGACCCGTGGGGTCCTTGTTTCTCTTTGCTCATGTAACCTCTGTTCCACCACTTAGATGCTCGTTCCTCCACCGAGATGCGCCTTCTAGAAAACCATACTGTCGGTAAGGATAAAGTGCACTCTGCAGCTCCTGGCATACTATGATGGCATGTCATCTCATGTACTGACAGCACTGTTTCAGCTCCTGTGGACCCAGAGGCTGGACTTTCTCTTTGAAATGGTCCAGAGGCCTTTCATTTTTACATCTGTTATCTATGAATTCCTAGGGAACGTCTCCAGCGGGCCCACTTCTTCCCACACGACACACGCTCCACTGAGAGCCGGGTTCCAGCTGAACCCAGGTGTCTTTCTCTCTGTCTTCCTCTCCTGATTTTTTCTTCACCCCATTCAGGTCATTACCTCAGCTCTTTGAGTGTTTCATACACTCAGCTTGTGTGTTACTTACTCCTCCTGGCACGCCTTCTTACCTGCTTGTTTACACCGGTGTCAACAGCATGCTGAGAGGCATTGTAGACCTTCCAGCTTTGGTAACGGGGCAATCCTTCCGGGTCAGTACCCATTTTCTTATTGTTTGAAAACACATCCTTCTTGGAGACTGTCTTAGAGTGTTCACGGCTGAGATTAGAACACCACAACCACAAGCAGCTTCGGAAGGAAAGGGTTTATTACATTTTCACCTCCTCAAACCAGGCCATCATCAAAGAATGTCAGTGCAGGAGCTCAACCAGGGTTGGAACCTGGAGGTCAGAACAGATGCAGAGGCCATGGAGGGGAGCTGCTTACTGGCTTGCTCCTCATGTCTTGCTCAGCCTGCTTTCTTATAGTACACAAGGCCACCAGCCCAGGAATGGTACCACCTACAGTGAGCTGGGTCTTTCGCTATCAATCATCAATCAAGAAATTGCGCCATAGGCTTGCCTACAGACCAATCTAGTGGGGCATTTTCTTAACTGAATTCCCTCATCCAAAGTGACTCCAGCTTGTGTTGGGCTGGCATAAAAGTAGCCTGCACGGAGACTGTTCTTTGTGGTCAGAGGAACAACTCCATGTGTCCCAAGTGGCCTGGACACCGTACAGTGGCGGCTCTCCTCTTCCCCTTAGTGTTTCTCATTGTTTCAAATGGCACTTGGATGGCAGTTCTTTTAGATCCGGCTCTGTTACTGCTGGAATGTGGCTCAGTGCCTGGTATATAGCAGGTGCCCAACAGGCATTGATTGGCTGAATGAGCAAACAGATAGGTTTTGGATAGGCTGGGAACTGGGATAAGCAGCACATTTTTACTAGCACGTTGAATTGCAGGTTTTGTTTTTCATGACAGTATTAAATTGGCCAGGGAGCCAGCTAAACATAATGGCTTTACGACTAAATTAATCTCATTGTAATAGATAATAGCCATAAACCAGCCTGCCTAGTACCTGATTCGAGAGACAAGGTCATGGGTTGCAGGGAGCCGGACAAGATCGCCATTACAAGATGGCGCCACATCCTGTCTTGTTGGAAATAAACAACTCCATATTTGGCTAAGCCTTTGAGAGCTGCGTGTCCCACCCCCCCTTCCTGCATGCGCGCTGGATAAGGGTCCTTCGGCCTATCCCGATGCAGTCTGGTGGCAGCGGTTGGTGGCAGCCAATCACAGGGCGACCCGTGTGCCAATTCCCGATATACGCAGCTGCCTTAGGGCTCTCGGGGCCCCTCCGCTTCATGTTCTCTCTCAACCAAGGGCACTCCATTAAAGCATGATCTGAGAAGAATCCTCGTGTGGGGGTCGTTCTTCCTCGCTGGTCGAGAAGCCCGCCACAATGGGTAACGATCGAGCCTATGGATTTGGGGACTCAACTGGAGATGAAGGTGCAGGATCCTGAACTCTGGAGAACGTTGGGAATCCTGCAGCCAGCAGGCTTGTTGCAGTGCAGAACAACCATTGAGTATGTCAGAGCCCTTATTCTTCTTGTGCGTGGGTAGGTTTCTCAATGGGCTAGTGGGCCAGATTATAGTACTCTTTATCGTAACTGAAGATTTCCATTTGAAATTGCTAGGGGGTAGTGTGTGTGTGTATGCATGGGGTGTGTGTGTGTGTGTGTGTGTGTGTGTGTGTGTGTGCTCGCACATGCGCAGGTGCATGCACACAAGGGGGGGGGTATTCTTTCACCGGTTTCCCAAGAAGTCAACTTTGCAAACTCGAATTTTACTCCCCGGATAGGGTTAGACTAGAGATGTGCAGCCAAGAAAAGGTTCGGGTTGCAGAGTTTGCCCAGGATCCCATACATATAGAGGTGTGAGGTAGTGAGGAACATGAGGGTAAGCAGGTGGCCCCCAATTCCATCCCAAATTTGATCAGTTGGGAAACATAGAAAAAGAAAGACTTGCCTTCTTTTTCACATTCCCCTTTTCTTCCCTGTTTGCACTAAAAATTCCATTATTTCTTACAAAGTGGGCCCAGGATCCTTAGCATCCCATTGGTTACCCAAGGCAGGCTAATTTTGGTGAGGGAGGATGGGACAGGACATGGTAATTAGGTGGCCTAAAAGCAAGTCCATAAAGGTCAAAGCCTGGCTGCGGAAGGGCAGCCAACTAAGCTGCATTTGGTGGGTGGGCTACAGCTGGAAGCTGGAATCTTCAGGGCTGACGGGAGGAGGGGACCACCAAGAATCCTGACACTGAAATGGATCCCAAGCGAAGCCGCAGTTAGGAGGCTGGAGCAGTCAGAGCCAAGGACAGATTATACTGGAGAGTAGAGAACAAGCCTTCTCCTCCTCGGGGACCCTGAGAGACATCATAGCAGGGCAGGCAGTTGGTGTGCTGCTGATTTTCTCAGGAGTGGCTCCTTGTGGTATCCAGTTCCAAGGAGATCAGAAGTACCAACCACATAGGGGAAAAGAATGTCACATATCATGGTGTCCATCCTTGCAGTGTGCAAGCTGAATGGTGCTTGGAAACCTTGCATGTCCTGATCATGATCTTGGGTTTCTCTGCATGCAAGGTCAGGGATGACTGACAGCTAGGGACAAAGGCAAGCTTTAAGCTTACACAGGCAACAGGAGGGTAACAAATACTAGCTAATACTGGTTCTTAGGAGTGTTTTACTGGCATGGACTTTGTTATTTGCCATCATATGGTGTGAAGGGGAGATTTGAGCAATGTCCTTGGACTTCTGTCACCACCTTTTTGGAAAGGAATTGAACCACATGCCTTGCTCAGAACATGAATCGGAACAATGACACTTAATGACAGCTCCTCAACTTCAGTACTGACTGACGCAGCTCGACAGGCAGCCGTCCCCAATCAGGGATGCTGCCTGGCTGGACAGGAGTTGAAATCGCAACTAGTGCAGAAGGCTCCTGTTCCCTCCCATCTTCCTGGGTTCTCAGGTCAGTAGTCACACTGGTTCTCTAGTCACCCGTGTCCCATGGCAGCTTTCTTCCGCCTTGATCTGGGCTCTGGCAGTTCACTTAGTCTTAGTGAGTAGCTATGTCGTGAGCCATGAGAAGCAGTGCATGGCTTGCCTTGGTCTTTCCACATGGGCTTCTTCTTGTTCACCCAGCTCCATGAAGCTTTATCATGGACTGGCTTGCATCCTAGGCTCACCCTGGTTGGAGCGCCACTCAGTTTCTGCTCTTGTTGTTATTGTTTCTATTTTTCTTGTGCTTCTAAACCACCTACCATGTCTGAATTCACTGACTAGTTGAGTGCCCTTGGTGCTATTAGAAATACACCTCCCCCATAAAGCTACACTCATAGGTGAACGGCACATGGCCTGTATGTAAGTCATTGTGCTGCCCTGGGAGCCCTCTGTGGTGGGAACCTTACGTTCTTCTGAAGGGGCTGAAGACAGTTTGTTCTTAATACTGGGTGCGCCCAGTTTTCAGAGCACCACCAGTCTCCTTGGAATCTGCCCCTTTGTCGGTAGTCTTGACACTGTGGGCAAGGGTAGAGTCCACTTACCTTCATTGCCCCAAACATCAAGTGCACATAAACTTCACTGTCACTCAACTGCACTGGGTCATTTCTTTAGGACACAATCCTTGAATTTATATATAAACTTAGGTTTCTTCAACAAAACTGCCATGAATGTGTTTTCATTGTGTGAAGGTAATGCTTTAATTAAAAGATACCTATTTCAGAGGTCATTTAATGAGTCTCGCCTCTGGAATGGAAACATTTTATTTTATTTTATTGTTGTTTGTTTTTCGAGACAAGTTTTCTCTTTGAAACAGCCCTAGCTGTCCTGGAACTTTCTCTATAGACTAGGCTGGCCTCAAACTCAGAGATCCACCTGCCTCTGCTTTCCAAGTGTAGGATTAAAGACGTGTACCAACACCGTCCAGTTAAAACATTTTATTTCAATAACTTATTTATCCTAATCTGGATATCCATGTATTCTTTGATACTCTCTAGTTTCCAGCCAGTGATTCTCTTTATTTGTTAAAAATACTAGTTCCTTGTTATATTGTTTTTCTAATAAAAATGAGATTAAGCATGGATTATGATAAATGTACATGGTTAGTCTTTCTTCTTTGGGGCTGAACTAAGGATAGAGGTGACCGTTCACTCTAGGAAGAATGGCTTACTGCCTCTGGACTTTCACAACTTCTTCCCTGCCCAGTTGGCCTGACCCTTTCTTCATGTGGTCTGTACTGAAACCATTTCTTTTTTTATTTATTTATTTATTAAAGA
>NC_022024.1:2837653-2841953 GCF_000317375.1 Microtus ochrogaster
AAAAAAAATTCCCAACAGGAGCTATCTTAGAGAAGGACCCTGTCTTAGAAACAGACTTCCTTTTGAAGGCGCTAAATGAAGAAAGAATGTAGTAATCACAGTTGTAGCACAAACTGGAGGCTTTAGCTTTCAAAAAACAAAACAACAACAAAACCCCATAATGAAATGTAGATATGACCTTGACCATCGTGGGGCCATTCTGGGTCTGTTAACCTGCTCATGGTTTTAATAGAATCACGGACCGATCATGGGAGACTCCAGCTGCTTTTGTTTCCTAGCCATGTCCCCAAACCTCCGAAAGTTTCTCTAAGTGGCACCTCAAAAATAGTTGACTTTCTACTTCCCTTTCTCTTTTATTACTATTTGGTATGGGTGGGGTGTGTATATGGTGTTGTATATGTGCATGTGTGTGAAAACGTAGGCACTTGTGCATGCAGGTAGAGGCCCAAGGCGCACACCAGGGGTCTCTCTATCACTGTTCACCATGTTATTTAGTTACTGCTCTATTTCAACATTAAGAGTAATTTTATGTTTGGTCTGCATGCATATCTGTGCGCCACTTACATGCCTGGTGCCCAAAGAGGCCAGAAAATGGCGCCCAATCTCTTGGAGCTGGAGTTAAAGATGATTATAAACAGCCATGTGGGGGTTGGAGATTGAATCCACTTCTCTGAAAGAGCAGCCAGCTGAATCTGCTAACTGCTGAAACATCTCCCCAGACCCTCAGCATTATTTTCTCGAGATAGGGTTCTGAAGCTCACTGCTTAGATAGGTGGGCTGGTCGGTGAGCTCCACAGAATGGCCTGCCTCTGCGCCCCCACTTTCTACCTTCAGGCTGGCCTTTCCGGTGTGCACTGCTGTGCTCAGCCTTTTCAAAGTTAATTTTTAAAATGTTCTGTGTGTATGCTTTCCTGCATGTATGTATGTGTACCAAGTGCATGCCTGGAGCCAGCAGAGGCCAGAAAACAATATTAGATCCCCTAGAATTGAAGTTAACAGATGGTGGTGAGCTACCACGTGGGTTCTGGAAGCTGAATCCAGGCCCCCTAAGAGAGCAGCAAGTGCTTTTAACTGCTGAGCCATCCTTCCAGCCCAATGGTCCAGCTTTTTACGTGGGTTCAGGGGATCCAAACTTGGGTCCTCATACTTGAGAGGCAGACATTTTATTGACTGAGCCATGTCCCTGCCCCCCGCCCCCGCGGTTTCTCAAAACAAACCTTGTAGGCACTATTCCTGAGACTGTGGTTTTAAAGTACAGCCTATTCCGACCCATTCTTTCTCAGCTGGCTTCCTGTGGAATTCAAGGTCAGGCCAGTTCAGGTAAGTTCGGCCATATGGCGGTGTAAGAGAGCTATATTTTAAATCACACTCCATGGCATACACTCCAGGGTAAACCAGACGGGCTGCGGATATCTCCCATCATGTCCAGGTTTATTAAACTTTCTTATTCACGTAACGGAACTGTGACAAAGAACAGGAATCCAAACACATGGGGACCACAGAGGCTGTTATGTTTATTGTGCAGAAAGTCAGTGATAATCCACTAGAGAAGCATTCCCACAAGCAAGCATCAAAGTACAGTCACAGACAGCGATTCTACATGAGGACAGAGCGTGAAGCCAGAGGACGCGCACGGAACAGGGAGAGTCGGCTGCGGTTAACTGTCTTGATGCGTTTCTCCTGCGAACGTGGCTAAGTTGCAGAAATGGCAGAGAACTCAGATGTCCAGTCTTACTTAGCTGTGACCAACAACAGTAAAAAACAGTCTTATAAAATTTATCTCCCACAAAAATAAACTATATATATAAAAATTTTATGATGTTCTCACTGTTCCATTGGACACAAGCCTTTTTTTCTTTTTTTTTTTTTCAGTATGAAAAATGAGGTATACTGGGACGTTAGAGGTAGTAGCGTGTTTTGATTGTACAACATACAGGAAATAAAGAGTAACTTCATTAGAGATGGAGATGGCTCGGTGTGCCGAGCCTGGCCAACGTGAGGAGCTGCTGCGTTTTTTTTAGGAGCTGGCCTACGAGGTTTGTAAGAGACCCATCTAAAGATACAACATGGGGATGGGATTTTATGAGCCACGGTTGATTTGCTTATTTAATACGCAGTGAACGGTCACGTTCAGTTTTAAGTCTCTCCATAGCTCCTTCCATGAGGTACCACAGTGAGCGACCTGCTGGTCTCAGCAAGGTATGTGGCTCTAGAATGACCTCCCTGAAATGGCTGCGGGAGAGACACGGTTTTGTGTGTTTGTTTCATTTGGCTTCCGTATTGAGAGTCACACTGACCCAAGCCTTCATGGGAAACTACTTCCTGGCCCCGTGGATAACACCGTGAGAAAAGTCAGCGCTCTTAGGAGGAAAGAAAGGCACAACAATTCGACACAAGAAGCATTCAAAATAAACCTGCTTGAGACATTTTACAAAACTCAAATTGTGTAGCATACATGAAAATATCCGTCAAGCATTATTCTTATAGGCAACTAATCTTCAAAACCTATTTTATCTTCTGATTGCTTTAGGCACAAGCAGACCTGTTTGTAGATCACCTACAAAGTTTCAAGTTTCTTTGATGTTGGCTTGATTTATTCATTCATTTTTTTTTGCAAAAGTATGTAAAAAATGTTCTTTTCTATCAAGTGTCTATGTTACAAAAAATAGTTTTGACGAGGGCTAGGGGAAGTTTGAACTATTTCAAACATCGGAAGAAGAGAAAGAATGGCTGTTCCTTTTGAAGTTGGAGGTAGGTCCTTGCAAGTCAATTCACCCATTTCTTTTAACATTTTGTTTGAGGTACAGACTGGTAGAGTGATATTTGAACACTACAGACAAATCGTGTGTGTACTTGGGTGTGCATGGACGTGTGTGTATGTGTGTGTGTGCGCGTGTGTGAGATACGATGAGGTGTCACGGAGGAAAATTATCCTTAAGAACTAGGAGCGGCTTGAGTAAAAAGTGTTTCAAATTAATGTAGCAATCTAGCAGGGAAGCTGCAACAAGCATCTGTAAAATTTTAATTTAAAAAAAAATCACAGAATCATGCATAGCCACGCTGAGACAGAGCAAGAGTGTGTCTTTGACAAGAATGACGGGGAACCGTGGGTGATGGAACTGCCTGTTCCCATCAGTGCTTTTCTGTCTTGAAGGGCTCGTGCCTAGCAGCGGGTAACAAGTGCGGGACTGCACGATCACTGTAGCATTCAGAGGTAGTAGTGAGTACTGGGGAATCATTGCATCTCTGGCTAAAAGTGCAGCTTGAATGCAGAGACGGCAGACCGAACCGAGACAATGCGCCTCGGCCGGCCGTCTGTGTCAAAACAAATGGATTACTTGAAGTAACTCACAGGCTTCGTTTGAGGTAATGGCATTGCGGTCTTTCACGGAAACTGTACACAAGGAAGAAGGAGAGAAAAGAGAGAGGACAGAGAGGCAAGGGAGGGGGAGGGAAAGGTGGACAGCGAGCGAGAGCTTTTTTTTGCTTTTCAAAAATATTGTCCTTTAACTACATAGCAAAAGAAATGTCTATTTGCTCTTCTCACCGCATCACTTGGGTGAGTTCATCAGGCACGGTACTTTCTCATTAAATTCCAAAAAAGGGCAACTTTAACTTGTCTAGGAGGCTTCGAGGCTGACACGTGTCCTTTACTGACAAGCGTCGCTTACTGCTAAGTGACTTTTGGCTGTGTAGTCTCCCTAAGAGGGAAAGAATGCTTGTGGGTGCGTCACTCCCGTTGACGTGTGCGAGCCCATAACCACGGGAGCCGACAGTTATTATTTGTTTACTTCCCTTTTTGAAAAAATGAGCATCACCTACTCTGGTTTGCTAGCTGAATGAAAAGATACACCGGCATTTTATCTTATTTAGAATTAAAAGTAAAAAAAAAAAATCATCAAGTAAGTGTCTACAAGATTACACACAAAGGAGGGTAGTATCTAGTTCTTCTCTTTGGTGTCCTAAGCAGATGATTCACTATGATTGGGGTAGGGTGGTATCTTGGGGGACTGCACAGAGTCACATACAATGCTTTTCATATACGAATGCTCCCGGTCACTAGGGTGACCTGTTAGGGTTTGAATGGAGTGACTGATTAAGCCCAACACAGAGTTTTTCTCCACCACCCAACCTTGCTTATCAGATCCACAAACTATTAGTAGGTTAAGGAAAGAGAAAACAGTCATTACAAGTTGCATTGTTAAAACTGTGTCCCCCGTGTTTACAGCAGTTTTTCACTAAACCTGGGACTGTGAAGGGGTTACAAAGAAAGTGATTAATATAGTCCTTCTCAAGGTTA
>NC_022024.1:2842053-2866172 GCF_000317375.1 Microtus ochrogaster
CTCACCCCGCCCCCGCCCCGCCCCGCCGAGTGTGGAAAGACCGCGGCAGTAGAGAGAAAGTGGTCACTGCAGTGTCTTCTCCCTTCGCAAGATCCAACTGATGCTGAGGTAGAAATCGGCTGTCGGCACCCCTAATCCTCCTCGGCAGACTCTTGCGAGGATGTCTCTTCAGTTTCCTCCTGCAACACACGAGGGCAGGTGGGTTAGGCCTTGCTCCAGAACCACACTCACCCTGTGTGCCATCCTTTGCCCCCGCCAGGCAAAGGCTGAGCTTGCTCAGCTAGAGACGGCTGTGACACTCCCCGCCCTGTGTTCCCAGGCTCCTGACCTGCGAGCCTTTGAGGAATCAAGGAGTTGCTTTTTTCCCAGGACTGCCTTTAGTCACTGTTGACTTAAGGCATCATGGTTTTTCTGGTCAGCAAATTCAATTGTTTGCACCCTGGATAATGTGTGATCCCCTAGAAGCCGTACTCACCAAGAAAGAAGAGATTTATCCCCCCCCCCCCAGCTTGCCAGTTATTGGTTTTTAAAAATTGGCACAATTAGTCTTAAAAACAATGTTGAGGAAAGTGAGCCCACCCACCAGATACCTGCAGTGGGAGCTGGTTCTGTTTTGGTGTTTGCGAGATTCACTTTCACAGACAGAAAGTCCAGGATGTAGAAAAGCGACATACCCAGGTTCCAAGGCAAGCAAGTAGGGACAGGTTTGGGTCATAACTACAGTTGTGCTGGTTGGTGTAGGGCTTTGCCGAATCGGTGGGAGAGCAAGAGCAGAGGCACTCTGAGTGCACTGCCTCTGAGAGCTATTTCCTAATTCTTACATTTATTAAAGCCCATTTGGAGACAACGAGCAAAGTTTGACATTACTGCTCAATCTCGATACTAAATCCGTCAACATCAGGCAAACATTTAATGGTGGGCCAGCCAGGCAGGGAAAACCTAATATATATGTTTTTTTCAGAGCCTCTCCTCCATATAAATTCATTTCCTCCCCCCTCCCCTCTCTTTTTTTTCTTCATTCCGTATGGCTCTGGAATTTGTTGGGGTTCTGCAAGCTGGTGTGAGCTACAAAGTCCTTTTAACTTTTGCTTACTTAACAAACCTGCTCTACCTTTCAGGACATGGGTGGTAAAGCGGAGACAATAAACAGCTCCGATAAAAAGTGTCATTAGAGGGGGGTTGATTTTTATCAAACGCTGCTAGTTGTCTCCAAAGGCAGCCTGTGAAAAAGATCTGGGAGAGAGGTAAACATTTACTCCGGCAGCCAATGGAGCCCCTGTGAGAATGGCCAGCTTACAACAGCTTATCCAGCCTTCATACTTTAATAGATTTGGTTTTCCACATGGCTTCATTTTGTCTGGGTGGCTAACTGACACAATTTATACTTCTCTTCCTCTACCAGGTCACTACAGAATACCACTCAGTAAAACATGCCTGAGCGTCTGTCTGTGCTACAGGACCAAACTTCCATTCATTAGTGTCTGAAACACTTCAGCTGTGAAGGGCTTCTTAAATGTTACCATGTGTGAAGCGGCTTCTTCACAAAAGTAGCAAACGGTAGGGAGAAGTCGGCTGGGCTGGCTGCTCGTGCCGGCCCTTGAATGCATGCACACGCGTGCGCACGCGCAGACACACACACACACACACACACACACACACACACACACACGGCCATGGAGCTTCCACCCTGCTTTTTTCCTTCCCCACAGCCCACCACTTCTTATAAGTCAAGAAAAGGTTCAAACCTTCTCTTTCCCCCCAAAGGCTGAGAGATCTGTAAATCCAGGGGATAACACACACATGCAAATGAAAGGCTTGCAGCGGAAAGACTAGAATCACAGCAGCATCAAGTCACGGGAGTTCACACCGGCTTTGTTTAGTCTGCTTTTGGTTTTGTGGGAAATGTGGAACGCATGAAGCTACCTCCCTTCTCCTCCCAGGCCGCCAAACTGAGGGCTTCACATCTTGACAAGGCAACAGGCCACGACCCCGAGGCTCTCTGTGGAGTCCTGGTTAGGAAGGAGGATGTAGCATGATCAAAGTCACGGGCCGATGGGAGAGAGGCGAGCCGGGGATCAGCTGCCCTGTGACCCTGGTTTTTCACTTAATATTTAAATTCCAGAAAGTCACTAAACTGTTTGGCAGACACCTTCTTTGTCCCCTCCAAAGGACTCACTTCTCAGAACATGAGGTGTGGGCTCACGTTAGGTTGTTCCCTTGGAAGAGGCCACAGCATTTTTACTCGACCCTCTCATAGTGAGCAGAACCCCCCCCACCCCACGTTGAGCTATGGCTTTTCTATTTCTATCAGCTTGAGGATTGGGATGAAAACAGCATTTCTCAGGCCATGAACTTATCGAGACCTTGCACTACATAGGATGTGATCGGTTTTATCGGACATTCCCAGGAGCCTTGTTTGATATGAGCGCCTGGAAATCCTGATAGTGAAATCCCTTAGACACAACTCAGCCCCAAACGACGGCCCCTTGTTTCTTTTCCTTAGCCTTTCTTAACAGAACACGGGGAGCAGTTTTATTTATGTATCTTTCCTCTGACCTTGAAATTCTTTTACTGGTAACTATCAATTAAGACTGGGAATTTAACGAGGAGGTCAGGGTGGGAAGTCTCACCCCGTTAACTGTGGGGTGGCAATGTGGATGTCATGTGTTCAGCACGGTGGGCTTCTCAAAGGCTCGGCGGAGAGCTTCTTTCTTGGCACAGCCTCTGCTGGCCTCCCTCCAAAACAAGGCCAAGGCATAAATGGGGGTGACACTGGCAGAGGGTGGCCCTTCCCAACTCCACTGGCTTCTGTTCTCCTCTCTCTGCTGTCTGTGTGTGGCTGCCCTCCTGCCGAGAGATACGCTTGGAAAAGCGACCTTGGTCTTACTCTCACTAAGCCTCACCCACGGATCCTGTGCCTCGCAAAGATCAGAACAAGGGAATTCTGGGATAAGCAGCCATCTCTGATGTCCCCAAAAGGAAGACTATCACCACCACAGAGAAATTCCCATCAACCCTCAGGCTCAGTTCTCATAGCAGACGTGGCCGTGGGCTGTTGACCACAGCTTGTATCCCAAGATGTGTACCTTAAGGATGGCTTCACACCTGCAACACATGGCCCAAGGGATTTTAAGTACTGTAACTCCCCATGGCAGCCTTGAAGTACTAAATAGATTAAAATGCTGTGTCTAAGAATAGCACACATCCTATTAGGGGCCGGTTGGTGGGGTAAGACAGTCAAACAGTGGCACTCTGGTCAAAGAAGGATCCCTGTTTAGGATGGTCCTTGGGGATGTAGGTTTGCACAGTGACGTGTTTATGGGCAGTTCTCACTAAAGCCCTTGAATCCTGAACACATCCTGTTTTTCACACAGCTACTTGAGGAAGATAACCAAGGATACACCAAGCTGGCAGAAAACTGATGGGAGGGAGGGGGTGGAGTTTATATATATAATATACATAACTATCTTTTGTTATACATATAAAAAAATTGCACCCATTTTTGCCTTGATTTTTCTCTCCTTCATGTGGAACTCTGTCATTGCTTTGAAAGCTTGCCAATGCAATCCCTACAATATAGTTTGCATATGGTCCTTAGAAGTTGGTTCCACAACACGTTCATACCCTTGGGCGTACGTTAAAGGATTTTAGAAAAGGAGAACAGCATGGTGCTCAAAGCTAATTCTTGGTGGTTAGTGTGAGGATGGCTTGGTATAGGCAAGGATGTGAACTACAAGTAGCTTAGTGAAAAATAGAGCTTGGGTCAGGTGGTGGTGGCGCACGCCTTTAATCCCAGCACTCAGGAGGCAGAGGCAGGCGGATCTCTGTGAATTTGAGGCCAGCCTGGTCTACGAGAGCTAGTTCCAGGACAGGCTCCAAAGCTACAGGGAAACCCTGTCGAAAAACCAAAACCAAAACTTAAGTTCTGAAGGAGTAATAGGTAGCAGGTCTGTCATGGAGAGACCTTCTTGCAAACTTGGTGGCGGATGACATCACGCTGCTTTATGATATTTGTGGTAAGGAGAGCAAAAATCACACGAGTTCACACTGGTGCTAATAAACCTCTGTATGCATTTTCTTGATTGCAAAGAATTCTGCCCGTGTTTTTGCACACGGTGCGGCAGACCATTTATGCTCTGCCCCCACCCAGCCCACAAGGGGCCAAAGGGCCACAGCAGTGAGATGACAAATATTCGAGGCCAGGCTTCCCAGGACAGAAGTAGAGGGTTCTCCTCCTTGGCCTCAAAGAGCAGGCAGCAGCCTTGCCCGTTTTATCTGAAGGACCCACAAGACTATAAAGTCAAGGTTTTCTAACCTTTTTTTCCCCTTCTTCTGCCCTAGAGTTTGACTCAAAATGGCCTGAGACTGTGTGATTTCCTGAAAAGTGATTATTTCCTCCAACTACGAACATTGGGCAGAAGATTTTGAAAGCCATGTGAAGTGGAACATATATAAACTATGTAACCTGTTAAGTGAAATGGTGAGCATGCTGGGAGGGGAATATGTCTTTCAAAACAAGATTTACAAAACTGGGCTATCAAGACACCAATCTTTCTTAGTGCTACATGTATTTAATAATACATAACTTTTAGGTTCACCTCGTGTATGCCACCTTCCACCCAATGAAGCTGTTTTTTGAGTCTTACTAGGATGTTAGATATAAAGAAGGCTAATCTTAGAGGTCCCTGACCACAGCCACCAATAGCAGCACTAGGAGGTTGGGTAATCAACATCATTTTCATTGTGGGAGACGAGAGAGGCCAATACCTATCCTGTTCACTGTATGGTTTTGAGACAAAAGGGTGCCAGGCATGTGAGTAAACATCCTATTGATGGGCAGGGAGAATGTTGATTATTAACCCAGTCAACCAGTCTTTGTTTGTTTCTAACCTGTGATTGAATAACAGAGTTTTGAGGGGAAAGAAAAAAAAAACTGCTGTTAAATAATTCTCCATTGAGAAAAGAGAAGGCATCGTAGGTTCTCGCAAAGCATGTCTTTGTGGCCAGGCACTGAATCTAGGGTGCAGCCCTGCATTCCCCGCTCCCCTTTTTATTTCTTGTTTTGAGACAAGGCCTTGCTAAGTTGTCCAGACTGGGTCGGTAGCCCAGGCAGGCCCACTTCATTCTCATGGACTTACAGGCCTGCTCTATGATACGTAAAATGCACCGTTTGTCTTGTTCTGCCATGGAAAAGTCTTGCAACAGAGGCAGCACTGGTCCCTGTGATGCCAAGCATTTCTCTGCCCTGGGATCAAGGACTAGTTAAAAAAAAAAAAATCCTGAGACGGGAACTCGCATTTTTCACACAGAGAAATCATTTCATATACAAAGTACTCGCAGATTTCAGAAGGCATAATTCCTGAGGACCACGGACTCTTCGGTTTTCCCATTCTTAGGACAGGCGCCTTGCGTGTGAAAATAACCGAAGGGTTCACGTCTGAAGGAAAGCATCCAGGAAACACCTCTCACATTGCCCATGTTCTCATTTTGATACAAAGTAATTTTAAAATATGGCTTGGGTGAAGTCCGCTTGATGGTTGAGTACAGACTTGTTTATTGGTGACACAGCCAGGAGAAACCCCTTTCCTTCCATTTCTTTGCATAACTTTGACTGGCGCTGTATTTATTGCTAAGCAACAGAACATTTCCAGAATATTGACAATTCCACCAATATTTTTCACTATCCTGAGCTTTTTCTCTTTCCATTTTGTTAGATTTTTTTAAAAAAATTTAATTCTATTTTATGCATGTGTGCTCTGCATGTCGCCCTTCCTGTGCAAAGAAGGCATCAGATCCTGTGTTACAGATGGTTGTGAGCCACCGTGTGGTTGCTGGGAATTGAACTCAGGACCTCTAGAAGAGCAGCCAGTGCTTTTAAGGCCTGTGCCATCTCTCCAGCCTCTCTCCCCTGTTTGGGCACATGTTTGGATTACTTTGTGAGTGTGTTCATGCATGCATGTTTGCATGCATCTGTGTGTGCGTGCACACTAGAGTGCACAAGTATGCACGTGCATTTGAGGCTAGAGGGTGTTGTCTTGTCGAGGCGGCTGTCTGCTCAGCTGCTCTCCCGCTCCTCTCTGAGGCTGGGATTTCCAGCATGCTGCAATGCCCACTGGGTATTTGTATGAGTTCTGGGGATCTGAGGTCTGGTCCTGACATTTGTGTGGCAAGCAATTTAACTACTGAGCTCTGTCTTTGGTCCTCCTCTGAGTTTTGACTTTGAATAATACTAAAAATATCAATAATCATAATAGATTAACAGGTAATTCTCATTCAGCAAACTTTTGAGGATTCAACAGCCCTGTCCTGCCTATAGCCCAGTCTAGTCTGCCACAGATGACTTACTCAGAAAGACCAGGCTGGAAGGCTCACTTCTATTTATTCTATATTTAGTGTGTGCTGGCAAGTGTGAAAGATAATTTAGATACGTGATAAATATTTGGATTTGATCCAGCTTACATCAAAGTGTAAAGGAATGGCCATCTGTGATGCGAGCGGGAGGAGCTGACAGCATTGTTCTTCCCTGGGTAGGCCGAGTCACATGGCTAAGGAGTCCAGCTTAGAAAAAAAATAAGCCCACCACAATAAAACAGCAACAAAATTCCAGCAAATGTGTCCAGTCCAGAAACATTTAATTTGTCTCCGTGGAGTTTTGGAAATTGTCCTCATTGAGTGGCGTCCTTTGGCATCTGTCAGAGGCTACCTCACGGCTGTAGCCAATCCCAGACGAGAAGCAGCTGGCCTCCCCCTGCCCACTGTACTGGGGCAGTCAGCTAAGCTCATTACTCCATCTGTTTAGGGTTAATGATCAGGATGGCTTCTCTGAGCCTCCTCTGCCCTCCGCCTCCGGGGCTGCTGTGCCCTTGAGCTGACGAAACACCACCCGTTCAACTTTGCTCTCTCTTTTTCCCTTGACCTCTGCCATGCCAGGGGTCAGAGGTGAAGTCAGAAAGTATTTCCTCTACAACAAAACATCGGCGCTCAAGGAAGTCTTTGATGGAAACCTTCGTGTTTGCCACTTGGTACCAAGCATTTATTGGCTCACAAAATGTTTTACCAGCTTGAAGGAATGTAAGCAGGGAAACAAATCAATCAGTCCCCTTTATGGCTTAGGTGGGTAAATCACAGGCTCCCGAGTGAGCCAACTGGTGGCGGTAAGTCTGATTTATGAGGAACCTTTTACTGCGTTTTGGCTAAGGTACCGCGTAAAAGGTGAGCTTCGGAGTGAGAAGGCTCTCTTCTCTCCCTCCGTCCTCCGTCCTTCTTTGTGTGTCTCGACTAGAAGCGCCCAGTAAAAATGCCTTCTTTGAGAAGAATGTGCTGGCTGTAATCCATCAACTTGCTTGTCCCCCCAAATGAAATCTCTCATTTTGCTCCAAACAATGTTTAGGTTGTCTGTAATATAAACATCCTTAAAACTGCCCTTGAAGTTTCTGTAAAAACATTCAACATTTTGGAAGGGGGAGGGGGACCACGTGAAAATGGAGGTTTTTGGAGACTCCATTTTTGGAGATCCCAGCTGCGCACCTCACACAGAAGGTGCTTACAGGTAAGAAATCTATGCTGGAGTGGAACGCTTTGTTCCCATTCTTTCCCAAGTCTCCTGATAGGAAACTGAAAAGAGAAGGCTTCTTCCCGTTTTGCTAACTCACGGAGAGCTTACAAACGAACACTGTGTCCTGAATGCTGGGATGGTGTGAGAAATGAACCTAAACAAAAAGCTCCTTTTCCCTTCGATGTACAAAATGTCTGAATTACATAGAAGGGGCCACTTCTCCATTGAGCGTGTTAAAATGGGAACAATAAGACAGAGGAGCCAGTGGAAACTTCCAGAAGGTGGGGTTAAAGACAAAAACTGGAGGGGAAAAGTTCCCTCATGAAATAGTAATAACTCTAAAGAGCCCCTTCACTCTGGAACTAACTTTTGAATGTATATGGTTGAGGGCTTTTTTTTTTTTTGCCGACAAATTCGCTAATTTCTAGCGATTTCTAATTAGTTAGTTTCTCTCTATCTATTGTTTACTTTATTACTTTAAAATACAAAGTAAAATTTCTAGTAAGCCTTGTTTCCTGTAGTCTGGGAACTTGAGGAGAGCTGGTGTGAGCGCTCCAGACAACTTCCTTCTCAGAGTCAAGGGGATGAGTTCCTGCCCCTAGAACTGCGCAACAGACTTTCTTTCGGTTTGCAATTCATGGCACCTGGTGCATTTTCCCAACTCAGCCCCTCCACAGCAGAGCTTGCCTCAAACTTTTATAAACACACATGCTTATAAATACACACACATATGCTGAGACAGCATCGTGCGGAATTTGCCCCCTCAGAGTGACCTTTGTTGCTTTTTATCCCGGGCAGTTGTAAGCATTCTTTACCACAGGGCCTCTCGTGACTCTGTATCCATGTGACGGACAAATAATGAAGGTGACTCCGACGACTTTCATCTCAGGGTGGGACTTAGCAATTGCTATAAATTTCCCTCAATTTAAAAATCATCTTAAAAAGATGCAGTTGAAACGTTAGGTAAAAGGGGGACCATTTTGAATGAATAAAAACTTAAAGATTTTGAAAACGCAAATCTTGAGATACAGAAACACCTACCAGCCAAAACTAAGCTAGAACATCTTCTCCTCCCCCATATTATGATCTTCTCTCCCATACTATGATCTTCTCCCCCATACTATGATCTTCTCCTCCCCATACTATGATCTTCTCCCCATACTATGATCTTCTCCCCATACTATGATCTTCTCCTTCCCATACTATGATCTTCCCATACTTTTCTGAGAAGTAGGGAACGGTCATTGTTATTGGGCCGCTTTTTCCTGACGGATACACAGGACCCAGTTCAGGGATGGAGTTCAGGGATGGCCAGAAGGAAGCACTCTGGTCATATGCATGGCAATCTCTTTACTTTTCAGGTGACACACTTAATTTTGCTAACTGTCAGCGCCTCAGGGCAGGACCTAAATGCCACCCCTCCCAGTGATGAAGAGACGCTGAGCCTGAGTCAACAGAGACTTCCGTGGGGACAAGCCCTCTCTCTGGGAGGGTATCTGGGAAGAACCAGAGGGAAGGGAGTCTTCAGCTGCTCTGTAAATTTACATTATCCTCCGCGAACTTCCATGCAGTGCCCGTGTTTACATAATTCATCACTGTGCTGAGAGACAATATAAATTAGGTGGTCCCGTGAGCTGTGCTCCCTTCCCTCTAATTCTGTCTCGGCTCCTTTCCTTTAAAGGGAAAATTTGGAACAAGGTCTGTAAAACAGCCTAACAGATCGGCGATGGCCATGGCTTCTCTTGTGGCTTCTTTTAGATTACCGACTCCGTGTGTGTGTTGGGGGGGGGTCCTGCGTGATTTCGCTTTATTATCCTTAGTGTTTTAAAGCTCAATCTACAATCAATTGCAGTCACATTAATGATTTCTACCTGTGATGCATGTGTTTGTGCCTTGCTACTATTGTACATTTATGTCACCTACGACAGCTCCTGTTACATCTTCACCGTCCCCTCTGTAACTAGAGTGTTACTAGCAAAATAGTAGGAATCCATGAAATTCAGCTCTTAGGGAACCATTCCCTTACTGACCCCTGGCTTCCTCCTCATTCATCTGTGTCCCCTACAGATCACATAAACACTGACATTTTTGTGGCCATTTGCACATTAAACAAATGTTCAAACATCTTGCTGTTTTTTTCCCCTCCTTTTTCACTGAGTATGTTCATTCTTAGCTGCCCATCAGGCTCACAAAGAGAATTCATAGAAAGAACTTAGGCAGCTGGGTGGTGGTGATGCATGCCTTTAATCCCAGCACTCGGAGGTAGAGGCAGGTGGATCTCTGTGAGTTCGAGGCCAGCCTGGTCTAAAGAGCAAGTTCCAGGACAGCTAGGGTCGTTACACAGAGAAACCCTGTCTTATAAAAGAAAAGGAAAGAAAAGAAAAAAAAAAGTGCTTAGGCAAAAGTCTTCAAATCAGGCGAGCAGGGGCTGGTGGTTGTAGGTGGGTGTTTAGCAACTGGCTCTCTAGGAAAACAAAGGGCAGAATAGGACTCTTGTATTGATTCCCATGGTGTAAAGACTCATACAGCGGACATGAGCGCAGGATTTGAAAGAGACGCTCACATCTGGCTCCGAGTATAGGTGCTTTGCACACCTGTATGAATCTTCTCTAAGCACAGCTGCAATAGGAGCCTCTGCATCATGCATTTTAATGCATCGCTTTTGGTTCCGTGTGCCTTCCCTGTGACACCAAGAGCAGAGCAGGCATCAATGCTGTCAAACGTGTGAGGTTATTGATCTGTGGACCATGACGCAATGTCGAGCCCCGGGGCTTCCTCTGACTCAGACACACAGCACCTGTTCATTCTCTTTCTCTTGATGTCCTTCCTGATGAAGGACTAGGGGTTAGCAGAGCACATTGAGTGTTATTTACATTTTGTTTAGGTAAAGATTGCTTAAGGACACTGACTATTTTTAGCACTTGTCTGTGCCGTGCTGGGCTTTCAGGCTGAGGAATAATGAAGTGAATATATTGTGTTCTAGCATGGTTTTGCATTTACCAGACTTGTAATATATACAATCATTTTAATTCACTTCCCCCGTATCCTTATGTGCATCTGAAAAACTTTAGAATTTTTGTTTGTTTTTCTATGTAGCCCTGGTTGTCCTGGAACTCACTCTGTAGACCAGGCTGGCCTCGAACTCAGAGATCTGTATACCTCTGCGTCCCGAGTGCTGGAATCAAAGGCGTTGGTCACCACTGCCCGGCAAAAACCTTAGTTTTATCCCAAGCAGTATATTTTAGAGACGCTGACACATGCGGACATTGCCTGCATGGCGTTTTCCTAAGCAAAGCAACATCCTTTTAAGAGAAAGCTCTCTAGGAAAGCCATCTTTTTTGTGGGTATTTTCAATTCAGAGGTTTCTGAAGAGCTTCATGACTTGCTGACTGACTTGACTAGGTCCTACCTGCATGACCCGAGTATCCGTTCAAGTCCAAACGGGAAGAAAACAGCAGGACCTCTTTTGCTTTGTTTTTGGTGCTGAGAATTGGACATAGGTCCCCACGAATGCCAGCCAAGCCTCTGCCCTCCGCCTGAGTTATGTCCCTCCCCAGAATATTATATTGCTTAGTTTACAGCCCTGGAAATTGTGATTAATTTGTGAGTTATATTTTCTTCAAGATGTATTTCTTCAACAAGTACAAATTTCATGCTTCTCTGCATACACTGTAGCTTGGATAAGAAACTCCAGGCTTATGACTAAAGGCAGTGAAGGTAACTTTAATTTAATATCGCTGAGTTATGATTTCTAAGCAAGGCCTGAGAGTTCATTACTGTGAAACATTAGCATGATTTCCAGTTGATCAGCTTCACTGGAGCTGTTTTAGGATATCAAATAATACAGAACAATTCAGTGATCAACTGTTTTTAGCCATACGTTAAGAGTAATCTACAGCTCGTAAGTCCTATGTCAAGTCAAAAGACTGTGGAAAGTCTGGAGGAAGAGACAAAATGGAAGAATTGGGAAAATGGGCTGAACAGATGGCTCAGAGGTTAAGAGCACTAACCAGCGCTCCTTCAAAGGTCCCGGGTTCAATTCCCATCAACCACATGGTGGCTCACAACCATCTATAATGAGATCTGGTGCCCTCTTCTGGCAAGATCTCATTATACATAATAAATCTCGGCACATATAATAAACAAATATATCTTTTAAAAAAAGGATTGGTAAAACAAGCCAGGCACAGAGCTGCACACCTTTAACCCTAACACCTGGGAGGGAAAGACTGGCGTGTTTGAGGCCAGCCTGGTCAACACAGTGAGTTCCAGGCCAACCAGAATTATGTAAAAAGAACTTGTCTCCAAACAAACAAACAAACAAACAAAAATCAAAAACAAATCAACAAACAAAAACAAATAATAAGATTAAATTCTTATTTACAGCTCCAACATAGTTTTATTTTGTATGGTACTGTGCCTTTTTCACACTGAAGGTCTTGGTGTTTTGTTGCTTCCGTTTTCACACACACACACACACACACACACACACACACACACACACACACACACACACGGGACCATGACATGTGAGTGGAAGTCAGAGTACAAATTGCAAGCACTGGCTTTATCCTCCACCCTGTGGACTCTGGGGTGCAAACTTGGGCTGTTAGGTTTGGCAGCAATGCCTGCACCAGCTGAATCATCTCACCGGCCCTGTTTGTGGTTTTCAGTCAATACTCCCAGACTATATATATTCCTGACTCGGAAGGATAAAGCAAATGGTCAAGAGTATTTCCAGGCACAAGCAAAATGAGAAAATGCTAACTAAAGGCTTGGAAAACTTCTTTGGGTACATATTTTACTTGTGTTCTTTCGGGAGAAAAATCATAAAAGATCATGTCTCACCTGAGCAGGCTTCTTCTGGACGACTTGCTGTGGCTAAGGAAGAAACAAACAAGAGAAATGTTATATTTTAAAAGGAAACGTACAGGGGGAAAAACTTGAGTATTCAAGCCTTAAATGTGGGTTTGAATCTGCAAAGCAAAGAACAGAATTCAACATCTGAAAAGTTGATCTAAGTTAAAGAGTGTTTATTCCCAGTCTCCACTGTGAAGGAGGACACCACAGGCTCTCTAGTGCCCCCACTGGAATAGATTCGCTGTAAGAGTAACTCAGTTTTCAGTCTGCATGTTATAAAACTTGAAGAGTGGAAAGCCCCAATAGCCTAACGTTTTTTCAAAATCTTTTCCAAGACAAAATGTATAAATCACACAATTGCCCATTTAAAGAGGTCAGCTGGAAGGAATCCTTACTATACTCAACAGGTGAACACCACAACCTAATTTCAGAGCATTTTCATTTTCCATAAAAGAAACTTTGTACCCATTTGTGGCAACTGCCTGTTATTGTCCACCTCTCTAGTCAACTTCCTAAGCTGAATTTACTATCAATCCACCCTGTTATATGAATTGGTCTGTTCCAGACATTTCATAGTGGAAGAACCACGCAGCATGCCTTGCACGTCTGCCCTTTCTCGTTGGTGAGGACGGGAATGCATACGGTAATATCTGAGAAGACTAATCTTAATTGCATTGACAATAACCATGGAAACACACCCCGGGTGTGTCTGTGAAGAAGTTTCCAAGGTTTGACTGAAGAGAGAGGACCCACTCGGAAAGGGACAGCACCATCCCACTGTCTAGGTTCCAGAGGGAGAAAGAATGAGGAAGGAAGTTGAGCAAATACACTCATCTCTCTGTGCTTCCGAAGAGAGAAAGGAATGTGATCAGCTGCCTCAGGATCCTGCCCCCGTTGCTTCCCACCACTGTGAACTGTGTGGCTTTGAACTGTAAGCCCAACTCTGCCCCTTCTGTCTTTAATCACCATTGTCAGGCCTCTTGTAACAGAATTGAAAAAATGAGTACTATAGTATCAACAGTTAATTGCTTTGTTTGGCAAATGTATACCACATTTTACCTCTCGGATGTGCATTCGTCCGTGTCTATCTGGGCTGTTTCCACCTCTTGGCTATTATGAGCAGCTCCTTTGAGCACTTATAAACACACTCCAGTGTGGGTATGTTTTATTTATTATGGATAACGTGGAAGTGGTATTGTTGCCCCTCCCCAAGTTGAGCAGCTTCTAGATGGGTTTCCAAAGCGGTTACACAATGGTGTAAACATTAAATGTCAAGTATGTCAGGCCCAGTGATGTACTGATTCTTCCGCATATTACTCATTACTGTCTGTCACTTTTATTCTAGACTTCCAACTGGGTGGAAAGTTAAATACCATTGCTCCTATTTAAATTCTCTATTCACTAATTACACTAAACAATTTTTATGAGCCTACTAACCATCCATTTAGCTTTTGTAAAGAAATGTGTCTTTAAATGTTTTGCTCATTAAAAAAAAAAACAAACCTATTATTCATTTTTCTTTCAACATTGAGACCTGTGCTGGTTAGTCTTATGTCAGCATGTCAGCTAGACACAGGTTACAGTCATCTGAGAGGAAGAAACCTAACTTTAAAAAAAGGCCTCCCTAAGAGCAGGCCTGTAAGGCATTTTCTTAATTAGTGATTGACGAGGGGAAGCCCAGCCCATTGTGGGTGGGGCCATCCCTGGGCTCGTGGCTTTTGATTCTGTAAGAAAGCAGGCTAAGCAAACCACAAGGAGCAAGCCAGTAAGCAGCTCCCTCCATACTCCGCATCAGCTCCTGGATCCAGGTTCCTGCCTTGTTTGAGTTCCTGTCCTGACTTCCTTCAGTGATGGACTATGGATGTGGAAGTGGTAACCAAATAAACCGTTTCCTTCCCAGTTTACTTTAGGCATAGTGTTTCATCACAGCAATAGAAACCCAGCTAAGAGAAGACCCAAGGGTCCTTTGTGCTCTGGGTACAATCCTTATCAGATCTACCATCTGTGAACATTATGTTCTGTTTCATGGATTGTTCATTTGTTCCAGACAGGGTTTCTCGGTGTTGCCTTAGCGTTCCTGGAACTCACTTTGTAGACCAGGCTATCATCAAACTCAGAAATCTGCCTGCCTCTGCTTCCCCAGTACTATGATTAAAAGTCACATGGCAGCAGCCCAGCTCAATCTATTCACTTTTATGACGGTGTCTTATGGAGATTTATTTTCATATCCACAGCTATGCATTTCATTGTCCTGGTAGACCAGTACTCCTTTCTTCTCTGAGTGAAACTTCGGAGTGAGATATTCCTGCAGCCTAAATTAATCTTCCATCCAAGTTTCTTCAGTCCTTTGATAGATCACTTCCTGAGGATATGTTTATGTCTTATTATAAACCCTATTAATTCCATTTATACAATTCCTGAAGTTTGCAAATATAACTGAGCCACCTTGATTCAAAGATGCAAGTGAAAGAAATGAAATTGCTATACGCCTTCAGAAACATAAGAATTCAATTAAATTCCCTATGTACAGAGTACAGAATGTCTGTGTTGTGGGACAATGGTCTTTTATCCTGTCACTTGTATTTTAAATAAACGCTGATTGGCCAGTCTCCAGGCAGGAAATATAGGCAGGGCAACAAGAATTCTGGGAAGAGAAAAGTTTCAGTCTGCAGCCTTTTAGCCCCAAAGAAACACACAGAGGAAGCCAGACACAGAGCAAGGAAGATGTGACTGCCTCGCCGAAAAAGGTACCAAGCCATGTGGCTAACAGAATAGATGGGACGGGGCAGAAAACTCAGTCAACATGTCTACAAAGGACTGATGTTTCCTTGTATATTGAAAATACTATATAAAGTTTGCACAGTATTTTTTTGTCTTTTTATCTTTTAGTTGCACAGCATTTTTTAAAAGATCGATGATTTTAAAAAAATTAAAGACTTAAAAAGGGAGGAAAAAGATACTGTTACTTACTGAAGAACAAAAAAAAGGAAAGGTCTAACCCATCACTTTGAAGTGAAGTAGAGATGACATCACCCAACCCCAGATTTTGAGATGATGGCTTTTTTGTTTTTTTTTTTTTTCTTTTTTCTTTTCCCCAGGCAGACTTGAACCCAAGAAGCACAGGACTTCATGCCTCTTAGGATCCAAAAGTGTGCACTGAGGGAGTATTCATTTCCAAAAGTTCACTTCTAAGGAGAAATCACCTTTCTTTTTCCTCATGTCTCCTGCCGCTTACACCTGTGCCCTTTAACTCCCAAGCCGTTTTAAACCCACACACATTCTCGCTGGCTGCCTGGCTCCTACTCCTCGCCAGCCCCCTCCTTTCTTGGCTGAGGAGCTCCATTCACGCGAGGGCTCCACACTGCGTCTCAATGAAACTCTGGGAAAGAGCTGCCAGCTCACCCAATTTTCCATGAATTAGGTCCTGACACTCCAGCGAGGGGAAGACAATGTCTGAACCTCTGCCAGCCTTGGCTGCGGGCCTAGTTCATGTCACAGAACTTCTCCCAGCCACACTTAGACACAGCCCTCCATGCTTCTCAGGCCACCAAACAAACAGACCCTTGAACGCTTTCAGTGCTGGTTGCGGTTAAGGTTGCTGGGATGTTTTCCCAGCCTCTGGCACCCGATGGCTCCAGACTGTGCCCAGAAAGTTTTTGCTGTTGTTGTTGTTTTGTTGTTTTTATTTTTATGAATGGCTTTGGTCTTTAAAAAAAAAAGCACAGACCAAATCATAATACTACCGCCATTCATAAAAACAGAAAGGAAGTAGGCTGCCAGCTGGAAAGCTTTCGGGACAACAAACTGCAGGCCTCTTATCTTGCTCGCGGCATCTCTCAGCTCAGAACTAAGTGTTGAGACAGGGAAGCAGAGTTCTTACGGTTCTTGGCAGCAAACACATTTGGCCACTGCCGGCGTCTTCATAAAGACTGGTGATAACTCTGCTTATTAATCTCCAGCATGGCTAACATTATGTTTTCATAAATCTTTAAAAAAATGCATACTCTTGAGCCTAGGCAGTTTGGATGCTCAACTTACTAAACCTGGATGGAGGTGGGCGGTCCTTGGACTTCCCACAGGTCAGGGAACCCTGATTGCTCTTCAAGCTGATGAGGGAGAGGGACTTGATTGGGGGAGGGGGAGGGAAATGGGAGGCGGTGGCGGGGAGGAGGCAGAAATCCTTAATAAATAAATAAATTAAAAAAAGAAAAAAAAAGAAAAAAATGCGTACTCTTTTACACATGTGTATCCTACAGAAAGATGAAAACCTTTTATATTTTGCACGCCTGCCCCCTCATGCCTGGGAAGGCGTGTGCCTCATTGCTTTCATTTTCTCACTGAGGCATAGGGACGTCAGTCTCTCTAGTTTATTCCTGAAACTGAAACAACCCGAGTCTATCAGTTCTTTTAATCTCACGAGGAGTCCTTTCACTTCCACGAAATGGAGCAATTCAGTCTAGAGCCAGTCCAGGAGGAGGTGGAAAAAGAGGCTCACTTTCCCCCGCGTGTCTCAGGAGTGTTCCCTCACCCACCCAGGGCAGTCACTACTAGGTCAAGCCCTTCTATGTCAGTCAGCTCTTCTTATACGGATGCCAATAGTCCATAAGGGCCTCTGAGGCTGGGGTGCCTCAACTTGCTTGGTCTTCTCTTTCTAATACAGTGAGTGGGAGATCTCTGTGAAATGTTTGAAAGGTGTGGATTCCATAATGATTGTTCCCTGGAAGAGACAGCAGCCTCTTCCAAGTCTTTCACTTAAGACAATCCCAACGGTTCCGTGGCTGGAGAAGTGTGTGCACAGGGATTAGAGTGGAGGCCTGGTGTGCAGCCTTCCCACGCATGGAGAACTAGAATTCACCATGAGAGACTATGACACCTTTCACCAAGCTTGTGTGAACGCCTTCTTTGGGTACCTGTGATGTGTATGTTCACTGCACATGTGCAGGTGGGAGTACGTGGGGTCTAGATGCCAATGTCTAGGTGTCTTCCTCACTTGCCCTCTGCCTTCGTTATTTTACACATGTCTCTGTTCCTGCACACATGTACTGGTTCCGCCACATGTATGTGAGGACAGAGAACTACTTGTGGGAGTCAGTTGCCTTCTGCCGTGCGGGTTCCACGGAACTCAGACTGTCCCTCTTGGTACCAAGTAGCCCTTATCCACAAAGCTGTCTTGCCGGTCCTCCACCTTACTCTCTGAGATCAGACTTTCAGTAAACCTGGAGCTCACTTATTTACAGAAGCTGGCTGGCCAGCCAGTTTCAGGGATTCACCTGCCTCTGCCTCCCGGCGCTGCGAGCTGACACATCTGGCTTTTTCTGCCAGTGCCACAGATCCAAAGTCAGGACCTCATGCTCATTCATCCGTCCACCGCTTTAGTCACTGGGCCAGCACCCTAGACTCTTATTTAAACTCCTAAAATTCAATTCAGGAAACTGCCTCTCAGAACAAAGCATCACCATCACCATGACCAGCAACCTCAAGAGACCTGGAAGAAATGTTTGTATTAATATAACAGTAAAGTAAAACTGAGATCCCGAAGTCTCTACTGATGGGCCTCATCCTCGAGGGGCCTCTCTAACCACAGACCTCAGTGCAGTGCACTGCTCTCCAGGCTGGCTTATGCACGGCTAACCCAACCTCAACACAAAGCCGTGCACTGCAGCAAATGAACAGCTGCTGACATTCATGTCAGAATCCCATGAATGTGTATGAAAAAGGAAAGGGCCTATTTTGGGGATCCTGAGATCTGAGCAGCAATGTGGCAAAATTGTTTGCTGGTTTGTTTATTGGACACAGGGTCTCACTATATAACTTTGGATGTCCTGGAACTTGTTCTGTAGACAAGGCTGGTCTTGAACTCAGAGATCTGCCTGCTTTACCCACCACCCCACCTGGCTAGCTTTTCTGTTCTTAAAGTTCACATTGTATTTTTGCTTTAAAGACTGTGCAAAGTATTTTCAATTCAATTTTTTTCCTATAAGACATTCTTGCATATGGGAGGACATGCTCCCCAGCTACACAGAACAACAGAAAGAAGAACTAAGTGCCAGTAGGTTCCAGGCCCACAGGTTCCTCTTGAGTGGCTATGCTCGTTCAGGGCTATCAGAGGGCAGAGTTTAAATGTCGGAAGCAGTATGACCTCAACACAGTCGAGACAGATGCTGTAGTCCAAGTTCACCGGGTGGAAAGACTCGTGTATGCCACAATGAAAGAAGACATCTACAAGGTAATGGACATGAAATCAAACACTACCTGAAGAGAGAAATAATTAATGTACAAATCTGTTGTCACTATTCCAACTTGTGGGTGACATGCTTGAAAGTCAACTTAAGATGCCTATTGTTATTATCCATAAAGCAATTACATTAAGATGGATTTGGATTTGTATTATACATATATTTATTACACACACACACACACACACACACACACACACACACCCCATTCCCATATGCTTGAGAAGAAATAACGATGTTATTTTCACTACATTTGACTCTCATTGAATCTAAAAGCATTATTTCAGGTCTTACATTGAAATGCGAAGTTTTTAGTTATTTACTTATTTATTTAGGTTTTGGGGACATGGTCATATATAGCCCAGACTGGCCTTGGATTTGTTGTGTAGCTGAGGCTGGCTTTGAATTCTTGATCCTCTGATTTCACTTTAAGGACTGTCATCACGGGTGTGTACCACGCCACCACACCCAGTTCTGAAATGGCTTTAGAGTTTCACTTGGCTCCCTAAGTATTTCCTAGAAACTATAACATTTAGTCACAGAAACTGAATTTTAAAATTTAAAAGCTGAATCATGATTTTAGGCATATCCTTTCCTAAAGGATAAGTTTACTGGTAATTTCCTATGTTCTCAAGAACTACAAAGGGATGGTTTATGGGCTGGGAGCCCTGTGATACTTAAGTGACCCTCATCTCTTCTGGAGCCCAAATTTAGCACTGTTTTCTTGGCACTGATGAGTGGCTAGCTTCAGCTGCAGAGCAATTTTCCTTGGAGGAAGCTTAATATTCAATCGAAGAAATGTTAGCTATTCCCGAACGAGCTAGCTTATATCCTGAGACATTTGTACCAGTTATGGAAATGAGCTCTTCCTTTTCCACATTCTCACAGTTGCAGAGAGGCCCCAGCATCCCGGCTTTTCCCAAGGATGTCTTCCTCTTGGATCTTCCCTCAGAAGTTTCTCTGCGTCTCATGACTCTTTCCTTAAAAATCTGTGAATTACAACGTCTCTATTTCTTTCTTTTTTTTTTTTTTTTAAGAAAAGCTATTTGGATGGCTTTCCAACTTAGTTGTAAATCTAAGAGGAACTTCACATCAACCCCACAACTGTCTGCTTTAGCTTGGCTTCCCGGATAGGCATTTTGTCATCTAACAACCATGAAGC
Source organism: Microtus ochrogaster (assembly GCF_000317375.1). Lineage (NCBI taxonomy): Eukaryota > Metazoa > Chordata > Mammalia > Rodentia > Cricetidae > Microtus > Microtus ochrogaster. The sequence continues at coordinate 2,861,867 of NC_022024.1, forward strand.
TTTATTTCGGATTGCTGGCATTTTCCAGAACGTAGCTCTGAACACTGATTCATGAGCACATCACCAAGCAAAACCAACTTTAATAGATGAGGATGTGACTTAATTTCACATTTACACTGTCCAAACAGGAAGAGCACAAAATGTATAATAAAGTGACTAACTGTCCATCGTCCAACACGCTTCTCGCAGTGGCCATCTGAAGTAGCGCCATTCAGATTCACACGTGAAGGTGGGATGACCTTCAGACACTCACAAGGTCAGTCAACAGGAATCCCAACTCTAGCCCAGGGTACCTGGTTCACATCTTTTTTTTCCCCAAAATTTATTTATTTATTATGTATACAATATTCTATCTGTGTGTATGACTGCAGGCCAGAAGAGGGCACCAGGCCTCATTACAGATGGTTGTGAGCCACCATGTGGTTGCTGGGAATTGAACTCAGGATCTTTGGAAGAGCAGGCAATGCTCTTAACCTCTGAGCCATCTCTCCAGCCCCCCTGGTTCACATCTTTGGATCCCCATATCACATGGTCCCAGAGAGGTAGGTCTTTGGGGTAATCTTTCAGCTTACCCCCATGCTTTTAATTATTTTAAAATGAAAAATCAGTGTTTTGGCAACTATTGTTTGAAACTAAAGAATATATAAGTAAAATATTTCTAAGACGATAACTTCATGAAGGAAAATGACCAAATGAGAAAATTGTATTTTAAAATAACTCTTTTTAAAGATCAGGGTTAGATAGAATGTCTCCAATATATTTTAAGGACAAATCAGCATTAGAAAACTATTTTTATAGTAACAGCTTGTCTCAGAAAAGAAGAGTTTTTGTTGTTGTAAATTCAAGTTATTGAGCCAGGCCTTGCGGTATACACTTGCAATCTCGAAATTAAGGAGGCCAAAGCAGGAAGCTTGAGGCTGGTCTATACGGGCTACATAGCCAGTCCCTGGTCTCAATACTAAAAGAAAACAAAACAAAGATTCAATGTTTCACAAACTAAATAGCATCTTGTTTCTTGTTAAATTTCTGTTGAAAGCAGACATCCCGCCTCATCAAATATGACCCTATTGCTATCTATATACCTGCCTTACCCCTTTTATTTATCTTTGACTCCCTTCAACCTCTAAAAAATTAAGGCGAGGCTGTGGATGCGAAAGTACCTGTGCTGAACACGAGTGAACTATTTCCTTGTTTTGTTTTTATCACTTGCTCTCCGATCTGATTAGAGTACAGATGTGAGCTGTACAGCCTACGGTGTCTACAGCATAGGAAACACAAGGCAAAGCTTTCACACCGCAGGGCTTCTATTCTCATGCTAGGCATTGTTGTTTGGGACCAAAATGTGACGACGGATGGAGATGCCTGCCTTCTGTACGGATGCCATGTAGGTCCCCGAACAAGCTCATCCATCTACAGCATGACTTTTCTCCTTTCGGCCCCATGGCTTCCTATTCAGGAAATCTGCATTTCTTGCCTTTTTAATCTTTTGTCCTGCTTGGTCTGTGTACTCACTGGCTGAAGTGCACATTCCTTTGGAATGTGACCGGCAGTGACACTTAATTTTTACCCATGGTGCATTGCATTGCTACACAGAGGGCGTCATTTAAAAACACCCCATTTCAAGTTTGCTTACACATATAATGCGTATGGATATTTGTATGAAGGTGCAATTACGAGTCAAAGATCCCAACACTGACCATTTTGTGCCCACGATCAGTGAACACTGAGCTCACAGCCGGGAACAACCCATGCTGCCAGTGCAGATTTTCAATGAGATTCTTCTGAGTCTGTCCGCCCAGTTGGCCCAGCCCCTGACATACTTTTTATCTTCTATGTGGTATACATTTTCAAAATAGCTTTCCAAGTAATGTCTAAATCCTCTCGATGCCCAGAAGAAATCCTGCTCTTTTCCAAAGCAAAAGGGCCAAACCCCTGGCCTGAGATGTTAAAAGCATGTGATAAATAGCACTTAGTTATTATTAGTTATTAGTTAGTCTATTCCCTCGGGACTTTGTTACAGAAAGGTAACATACTTATTTACTAGATATGATGCTATCTGCCCATGTTTCCTAGAAACCAGTATTTGTAAAGGGAACTAACAAGAATTAAACCAACATACAAGATCCTAGTTAATGATCGAGGATGAGTCTCAAATCAAAAGGACTGAGGACCCATCAACTCCAACTGACTAGGAAGGATCTAATTTATCAAACGTAACAAGCTCAGCGAAGATACACCTTCCCCGGAGGTGAATTCGGGGGGGTGTCAGTCGTCATCCAGAGCCTGTCTCTTCACCCTGTCTGTCATCTTACATTTTGTTCTGTCTCTCTCTCTCAGAATCACACGACTTAGTAGGTGATGCTCAGTGAGGAACTGTCCAGCCAAAGAGTGGTCCTCCCCCTTCCTAAGGCTGTGACCCTTTCACACAGTTCTCGGGTTGTGGTGACCCAGTTCTCGGGTTGTGGTGAACCCCTTCCGACACAAAAGAGTAATTTCGTTGCTACTTCAGAACTGTAATTTTGCTACTTTTATAAATCGTATTGTACATAAATGTGTTCAGATGATCTTAGGTGATCCCTGAAAGGTCTTTGGACCCCCTGAGGGGTGGCAACCCTCAGGTTGAGAACCATGGAGCCAAAGGAAGGAAAAGCTCCCCCTTCTTGCTGAGCAAATTCCCCTGTAAGATAATGGGTTGGGTTCCGGAGAGTCAAGCCACCTTTGAGCCCTGAGAGAAAGGTCACCTTGTATCAAAGGACAATAAGAAACAGAGACAGCAAAAATCAGTTAGGTGGTCGATAGGAGCCCCTTCCCAGCTCTGAGATCAGACCACAGGCTTTTTTTATTGTTCGTTGCTTTGTCCTGTCTTTGTGGGCTGCATCCGATGAGGTAGAACAACTTTCTATATACAACGTACAGTCTCAGCTTTACAGGTACTATGAGAGGCCTTTCCTGGCCGGTCTCAACCATTCATCTGGAAACTCTGCCCTGAGTTCATCATCGGCTGAAGAGCCCTTCCCGACAGGACAGCCTGTACGTAAATGTGCCCTGCTGCCTGAAACCGGGTTGTAACTCACTGGTCATGTCCAAAAGGAATTCCGGGGATGATGGGAAGTAAATGAATAACAGGAGCTTGGGCCCCACACTCAGGAGTGTCAACTGACGTTTAATGGGAGTCAATAGGAGTTCTGCTCAGTTACACTGAGGAGCAGAACTCCGGGATGTGCAGGGCCCCCCCGAGCCAGCAATAACTGCTCTCTTTGTCTTACCCTGCTCTTCCGACTGCCTGTCAGTTCAGCAGGGAGGATCCCAAGCCTATGAACAAGTTGTCTATTGAAATGACATGCTCGCCTCTCTTTCAGATGCCATGGTATTCGAGTCCTTGGCTCTAGATAATACACGCTTTGGTATGTCTGGACTTGCTGCCAGAAATGTGTATGTTCCTCTGATCTTGGAGGGAATGTTACTACCGGTGGCTTTATTTTTTTTTTAAGGTTTTAATTTCTTAAATAAAGGAAGGATGTTTAGAAGGCACTGGCTGTATTGTCCTTTCAGGATATGGAAGTTGGTTTGTCTGAGGCAGGTTTTTGGCCTTGGGGTGGGGTGGGGAGTCCCTCCAAAAGAACTCAGTTTAGAGATAACTTCGTGGTGCAGTAGGAGTTCTGCCAGGAAAGGAGCTGCAAGACAGGGCTAGAAAACACAGTTTGGGAGAGAGAAAGAGCAGACATCAGAAGCTGGGACTCACTTTGCACAAGCAGTGCAACTCTTCAGCAATTTAAAAGTCACTTTTCCTCATCTGTGTGTAGATGTCTCACGGGGTGGCTGGGGGTGGCTCCCCAGGAAGTCACCACAGTGCACAGCTCTGACTGCTGGGGGCAAGAATGTAATAAACACCACTTAATAGCACGGAGGCGGGCGGCCAATGGCGGCAGTTGTAGCAGCAGCAATGGAGGCACTGTCCCTCGTGTTTATGATTTCATTGTTCAATATCAAAGGTCTCGGTAGCACCCTCGGGGGTGATCACAGGACTCCACATTGCACAGTTAAAATCCACGTAGTCCTTCCATTTACCAATTTGTCACGTGAGCCTTGTGATTTTTGTGGCCTTTAGGGCATGGTCACTGTTTTGAACAGTGTATCATGTGCTTTGTTACCCCACACAGGACAACAGCGGTTTCCCTTGTATTGTGTGAAGTAGAGTTCATAGGCTCACAGTTCTCAGAGATGCTATCTAAACTGTAGCCTGGCCATTTGAAGCACCTAACTAAGCTCCCCCAACAATCTTATGGAAAAGGAGGGAAGGAATGGA
>NC_022024.1:2866726-2891256 GCF_000317375.1 Microtus ochrogaster
TGAACTCAGGACCTCTGGAAGAGCAGTCAGTGCTCCTAACCTCTGAACCATTTCTCCAGCCCTAGAAAGAAACTTTTATTAAAATTGTGGTTGGAGAGATGACTTGGTCATTAAGAGCTCTCAATGCTCCCTGCAGAAGGCCTGGCTTTGGTTCCAAGTACCCACACTGGGCAGCTCACAATTCCTATAATTCCAGTCCCAGGCCACCCAACACCCTCTTCCGACCTGGCTCGGTCACTTTCTACTGGGATTCCTTTAAGGGGAACATCTCCTTCCTCCTTCTGGTCCACAATCCCCTAAGTCCTTCAGAGAAGGGCCACTTAGTTGTCACCGAGTGGCTGAGTCTGTCTTCTGGAGCCTGTGGAACAGCTCAGCCTGGTTCAAGATTTACAAAGAGAGTGTGAGGTACTCGAAGTGACAATTTCCAGGCCATAAGGTAGGAATTTATACATTCCCTGTCCGTCTATTCACACACAGATCACTGTCAACTTCTAAACCTCCCGGCATATGAAGAAGGTTACATGGCAAAAAAAAAAAAAAAAAAGCTCCCTGGTTATGCTCACTGCTCAAACACAGGGGCTAGGGTCCTTACTAAGAGGGCGATTCCTGCATTCTCCAGTCATAGCCACAACGTAGTAGACAGTAAAACAAAGGAATGCAAGCATGCCAGAGGACTGGGGAATAAAAGGAACCATTCAGTGGCATGAGTTCCAGTAGTGCTTTAAGGAGAAGCAAAAACATCAAAGTATCAAAAGATGCTAACAGTATTAACCGATCTGCTCACGACTGTAACACCGAAGAAACGGGCACAGGAAATTGTTACTGGACTTGTGCACCAGGCTGGTTTTTTTCTTCCCTGTAATTTATGAGGGCTCGGACAGTCACCACCTTTGAGAAGCTGTGTAGTCTCCCTTACTCAGCTGTGTGGAGCAGTAGATCTCCCAATGTACTCTGGACCACACCCAAGTTGTGAAGCCGTGTGGACCCCACCTACATCGTGAAGTTGCGTGGACCCCACCTAAGCCGTGAAGCTGTGCGCACCCCACCTAAGTCGTGAAGCGCGCGTACCACATTCTCCTTAGGTGCCTCTTTTTAAAGAGATGTGAAAACTCCCTTCTCTGCCGTTTGGGAAGGACAGGGCTGCTGACAAGGGATGTTAGAGAAGAAGGGAAGACATGGCAACGCGATGGTTGACCTGCAGTGTCGGCTGGACTGCGTTTGGAATCAACATGGAAACACTGTTCTAGGTGTCCCTATGATGGTGTTTCCAGAGACATTAAGGAGGGAAGATGCACCTTGAAGGTGGTTGTACCATCTGATGGACTAGGGTCCTTGACTGAATGACGGGGGGGGGGGAGAGAATTGCTGAGCACCAGTGCCATCTCTCTCTCCATTTCTGGCTGCAGATAGGACTGTTCTGTCTCCTAGGCCTTAGGCAGTTCCTTTTGTTGGAGAACCTGGACACCAAAGCCAAATGCATAATACCACAAAACAATTACAGAACGGAGCCTAATTAAACCATGCAAATTTAATAAGTTGAATCCAAGGGTCAGATAGTCAGATAAACCTCAGGGTCTTGGATTAGGTAAATACAGAGTTCTCCATGACTTTCCATATCTAATACATGTCCCACATTCAGAATTTTAGTGGGAAAGAAACATGTAGATGTTTAATTGACAATTTGTATGCTAAAAATCCTGCAAGCATTTGTACACACTTGGGTATATGATGTGGGATTCCCCTCCGTATGCTGTGAATACCATTCATTAATAAAGAAACTGTCTTAAGCTGGTGCAGGGTAGATATAGGTAGGCGGGGGAAACTAAACTGAATGCTGGGAGAAAGAAGGTGGAAAAGAGAAGCCATGTAGCCCCGCTAGAGACAGATGTTGGGCGGAACTTTACCAGTAAGCCACAGCCCTGTGGCGTCACACAGATTAATAGAAATGGGTTAAATTAAGATGTAAGAGTAAGCCAATTAAGAAGCCAGAGCTAATTGGCCAAGCAGTGATTTAAACAATACAGTTTCTGTGTGGTTATTTCTGAGTCTGAGCAGCTGGGAACACACAAGCAGCCTCCTACTACAGGTATATATGTATATCTCTCCGCCCACATACATGCACATTCATATACACACAGCTATAAACTCAGTTAGCTCCTGGCTTCCATTCTTGTAGCCCTTGATAAACAGGGGGTTATAATCATATAAAAGATCTTTATGGGAGCGAAACTCTTTCAACATGGGATTGTTTTATATAGTTGTGAGATGCTGGTTTAGGGAGGAAATAAAGAAGGAAATTCCAAAATGTGAATGGCATTTAAACCTTTTTAATTTTTTTTTTCTTCAAAGGAAGAGAAAAAGAACAAACTCATGTGTTCCTATCTAGTGCAATGGCATGCAGAAGGACCATGGGCAGAAAAATAACTTTACAAAGAATTAACTAGAAAAACCCAATGACTCGAGCCCCTTTCATGAAACACATGGGTTTAAAGAAGAAAACCGAGTAACTATAAAATGACCTTTCTTTGATGCTGAGCAAAAAAGCAAGCTTGAACTTTCGTGCTGCTGAGCAAATGAGCGAAAACTACACGTCTTCACCTTCGGAGCAGCTCGGATCTGCGTCCAAACAGCTTCAGGCTTAACTCTCTGCACGAGATAGGTGTCAAAACATCCAGTTATTAGCAAAGCCCTACAGTAAACCGTAAAAGCAGGCCTTTTCCTTCTTTTTCAAAGTCTTAAATAATTCGAGAGTTCCCTTGTTCGGTATTGTCTTTCTTGTCCTTCCCACGTTAAAAGTTTAAAGGTGATACATAAGAAGATTTATGTCATTTCCTGGTATAGGACCACAGTTTAATTTTTTTTTAAAAAAAAATTGAGACCCTTATTACTTAAGATATAGAACTTTGATAGCATTTTCATTTGCCAAAGTTAGTTTATAATATGGACTTTCCCAAAGGTCAAAAAACAATATATTAAGGAAATACCACCTGATACTTAGGACTACACAGGAAATTTGCATTTCCGCTTTTCATTATTCGAAGGGAGGAAATGACAGTTGACTCGGCTAGTTCCAGGCAGAGTCCCAATAGCTGCAAAGGCAAGGCAGCCAAGGGTCCCCTTTCTAGCTGAACGTCACAGAAACTGTATTTCAGTGGGCCAAGGCAGGGAGCATACACGAAAAGTGCCTGCTCTCCCAAGCTCTGCCCTCTGCTCCCATTTGTGCTGGAAGTGAGCCAGCCCTGCAGAAGGGCAGGTATGGGCACATTTTTTCCGTCTGTTGTAAACAATCCCAGAAGAATGGAGGTGGTAGTCTTGGCCATGCCCTTTGTCTTGACTCCGAGAGTGAGAAGGAACACAAGGAGGGAGAAGGCCTATCTAAAGTTCAGTAGACCCCTTTCCACGGGTTTATTTACAAACCAAACAAAGTGGAAGATAGATAGCTTCCTACCGTCCAGCCACAGGAAAGGAACATTCTGTGTAGACATAGGATATACATTAAAGAACAAAGGAGCTCTCGGAGGCATCTTTTCTTAGAAGCATTCAACTATGGTAGGGCTCATAAAACATTGTACTCCGAAAATAGTCCCTGACAGCTCAGGCTCTCTGAAGTGTCGTCTCCCTGTCTATCTTTCAGGATTTCCTTCCGCCCGTGGTCCGTCCTTATCATCCGAGAGCAACCTGCCAGTTCCTGCCAAACACCTCACACTTACGTGCATGCCACCTCTCGACACTTTACAAAAGTTCATTAATGGATCAATGATTTATTTGGGCAAGGGCAAACAGCCAGTTTAACTGACTGTTCGGCGACTAGATTCCGGAAGTCTCCTTTCAGCTGAATGTAGTCTAAAACTGACCAGAAACGAGTATTCCCCAAAGTGCTTGATGGACGTTACGCGAAATACCTTGAAGATATATTTTATTTCCCTATGTGGATTGCTACTTAAATATCCATTTTTTTTTTTTTTGCGAGGTAGAGGCATTCCCGTCAGAAGTGGCTCCCAATCCCCTCTTCCTAGTGTGCATGAAGAAAATGGCTCCCAGAGCAGAAAAGCTGAGCTCTTGTCCCCTCCGTGTCGAAGACTACAAAGATAACTTGGCCAGTCCCCTGGATGAGCTGTTTTCACTGCAAGTTTGCCACAAACGGGCCACGTTAAGACTTTAAAACTTTAGAAAAGGAGAAACTTTGAAGTAAACGAGGAGTTGGGTTGTCTAGTTGGAAAGTCAGAATGTCTGTGACGACCTGGGGGGGGGGTGCATGAACGAATGAGCAGCACCTGTAAATGGTCAAATCAGCAGACATCTGCGTGCCCGCGTCTAGTTAGGACATTTGGAAATTACAAGGGGCTCCAGCTTTTCATTCATTTTCTGTTTCTGAGTGGCTGGGAGACACTAAGCAAATCTCTTAAATTCTTCGGGTTTCACTTCTGTGCAAATGAAAAATACAGCTTTTTGATAATTGGTAATTATCAATTTTATCTCTAAACTGGCCCCTTCAAGGGACTGGTTTGTTACCAGTGTGCTTTATGCATTGGGCAATGGAACTGAACTCAGGCAGAGGCAAAGGACCCCCCCCCCCCCCCCACACAATATATGCCGGCAATTCCTTTCATAAGCCTGGCTTAGCCTCCCAAGGCAGATCACGGAACTAAATTTTGGAAAACTGTCTCCCCACCACCACCACAAAGGGAATCAAAAATTGATTTCTTCTAAGTATGGTTCCTGGTGACCATTTTGAAAGGAGGAGGAAAAGAAGCCATTGGTAAAAATCAGTCTAGGTCTGGACCAAAGACTGATTCAAAGCCTGCGTTATGCTTTTTAAATTAGCGGTCAAACTCAGAAAATTAGTGGTAAAACTCGAAAGTGCTGGAAGAAAGTCACGTGCACCCTTCTGGCTTTCCTAAAAGGACTCCGGCTGGGCCCACCATGATACACTAGGCACTACCAAGAAACACTCCAGCGCAATGAGATTACCACGGTTAACAACGCCAGCATGACCCTGCCAAGGGCCAGATACAAGAGGACCTTTATTGTCTTTCTCGAATGAACAGAGAATGTTCCCGGAACTGCAGGATGCATTTTCCCCCTACTCCCTCCAAGCCCGTGTTAGGGGACTGGCTGAAGGGAGTCTGGCTGGGTGCTTCCTGTGACAATAGGGTTGTTTCAGAGCTTCCTGCTGTGGCTGGTGACCCCTGCCAACCCTCCCTTTGTGATCTCTGCAGTTAATAAGACTGTAAACCAGCATCCAATCTGAAGGCGGGTTTAACGGGAGGGAGAAAATGATGGCGGTTTAATGATTAAACAACTTTTTATTACTAAACATCTCAGTGGCTATCTTTTAATGGTTAAGTCAATGCCCGTACAGAAACATGCAAACTGTGTGCAGGTGACGAAGGGAACGGAACACAACTTTTCACAATTGTGGCGCATAGGAGAGAAATGCATGCTAGGACTTTACATCTCAAGGGTGACCTTGGCTCCTACTCCTAGCTCTCCACTCCTCTCCCTACCTCCCAGGAATTGATTCTACAAAGTTAAACACATAATTTGTAAAGCTATTGAGAAGTAAACTTCTTGTCCACAGTAACTGGAGGAGTTGCCAAAGGCCGATAAATCTTCAACCCCCGACTAGGAACCCCATGCTGCTCTGAAAACAATTGCTAGACTTTGCCCCCGCGAGACTGATTGAATGTTGGAGCTGCAGACAGCGCTGTTGTTCCCTCTCATTTATGGCTTTTAGGGAGAAAATTAACACTTAAAAAAAAAAGCAGTGCTTCCTTAATAAACACTGTGATTTGGGGGAGATGTTGACTGTCCTGGGTTGGATCCCTGGGAACAGTGTGATTATTTTGAGCTGAGCAAGTGTGTAATGAGAATAGAGGCTGTGTTGCTCAGACATCCCTGGGAGCTGGTAATATATTATCCTCTGTAATGTCTTCCCAAAATAGACTTAATGGAAAGAGGATGCACCATACCCCCCCCCCCCCCCACCCTCTTCTCTGAGGAAGCATTCCCCAATACAACAGAAGCAGTCTTTCTAAAAACAGCTTTATGGGCCTTTAGTCAATAGCTCTATTTTCTCCTCTTTCACGACTTCCTTCCTTCTGCCATGTAAGGACCTATGTGGTGGCTGGGGCATAGATCCCGGTGCATAGATCTAGAAATGCCAGCAGTCTGCAGCCCTGAAAAGGTCTGTACGATCCTGGCAACTTTAAGGACCACATGTTACAATTTTCGCCTGAGCCCTTTATGATGTTTTGCTCCTCGTTTCCACTTTCCCTCCATAATGAAGAGGAAAGAACTGTGAGGCACAGGGTTAACCTCAGTTCAGGGAGCAATTACTTAAGTGCCTGCGATGCCTGAGGCCTGGTGTCGGTTGAGACACAAGAGGCAGATAAGGACAGCTCTCACAGAGGGGGGATGACCTCAAGTCTGGCATCAAGCTGGTCTACAGAGCTAGTTCCAGGACAGCAGGCTCCAAAGCCACAGAGAAACCCTGTCTCGAAAAAACCAAAAAGAGAGAGAAATGAAAATGGAAGTAGACCCAGAGTGACAACTCTGGTGTCCAAACCGGCTCTTTGCCACTTCAGCCAATCAGGTGAGAATGTGGGCCCGGCTACTCATGCAAGCACGTGGAAATGAAATGTCCTGGGGTTCGGGGTGTGTGTTTTCCTCAGTGTATTTCATAAACCAGTGGGGATTTCCTCCTTCTTGGAGCTGACCACACCCTAATCAGAACAGTTGCGGTCACGATGGTGACTTGGGCATGGATTTTTTTCAACTTTGGGACGCATTTTTACCACAAGGGAGCAGGAGGCATGACCTGGCGGTAGTCAGACTGGCAGGCAGAGTGGCAAAGGCTCACCGCTTGAATGCCGCACATTTATATCTGACACTGCTGCAAACTGTGCCCTGAGCAGAAGCATAACTAATCTAGAGAGCTGAAAATTTCTACAATGTATTTTTAAAATTCACCTTGGAATTTGCCAGTTGAGGAGGACCAGAGTTTAATAAAAGACAGCGGTGGAAGACTTTTTAAGGAAGGTCTGGATGGCAGCTCCTGGGTGCTCTCAGGGGCTGAAGATAAATGGCATTCTTTCTTTATTCTGTTAAGTTTTTACCTCAAAACATATGGTTTCTCTCTCCGCTGATACGTTTATTGCCAGGACCACTCTAGAAATATGGCAAGATGGTAAATGAGGTACGGAGTGCAGGAGAGATGTGTGCCCACGGACTGGGAGAAAGTTGGCAAAGAGGAAAGGGAAAAAGACGAGAAACTTGGAGGGGTGAAAATTTGTGCAAGAAGAAAGTTTGGGAGGACGTGAGGGCAGAGGGAGACATCACCTCTAAGCCATGAGCGATCCCTCCTACTTTAAAACAAACACCCTCCGCCAAACTTCAAATTACCTTCTGAATGGCCTCAGAACTGTGTGTGTGTGTGTGTGTGTGTGCGCGCGCGCGCGTATACATACGCCCTCGCAGTGTGTTATTGTGATAGACGAGGCAACAATAAGACAACTAACCGGCAATTATTCTACAAAATTTGAGTGCCCATCCTAGATCCAATTGACACCACATAGACAACTACACCGTAGAAGTCTGACACTCTTCGAACACAGAAGGAAGAACACTGGGGTTAGGTAAAGACAGATTAAGAAGTGGGAAACTCGTTTTATACCTGAACCTGAAGCTGGTTCATTTAAAAACTCACTTCTGAATATGTAGCTCGGCCACAGTGGAAATAAGGATGGTGGCTGCCCGTAAAACAAAAACTAAAACGATGTGGGCTCCAACGTCCACTGCTGGGGAAACACCCAAAGGAGACCTGATCAGCACACACGCCGGTGCAGTCATGTCTGCGAGAGCAGGATGAAGAGTAGACAAGACACATAAACAGCCGAGATGACCATCCACAGATGAATGGATCTCTTTCTCCCTGTGACACACACACAGACACACAGACACACACACACACACACGGATATTGAAGAACCTGGAATTTGATTCAGCTGTAAAGAATGGAATAATATAAGAAAATAAAAGAAGTTGAAAATATTGTGTTAAAAGAAAAGAGCTAAACTTACAAAGTATCGCATTTATTATCTATCTATCTATCTATCTATCTATCTATCTATCTATCTATCTATCTAATCTATCTATCTCACCTACCATCCCAATCATCCATCAATCTGTCCATCTGTTTATCTGCCTGTTTGTCTATCTGTGTATCTGCCTAGCTATCCACCTTACTACCTCCCTACCTATCATCTGTCTCTCTGACAAGGAAGCTTGTGACTGGGGGTGTGTGGGAGAAGAAGGAGTCTAAAGAGAAGTGAACAGGAGAAGGTGGTGGGGAAAAGATTCCACGTGAAGTCTTAGAATCGCTCTTTATGAATGGCCTTAAGGTTTTTGTTTTGTTTTGTTTTGTTCTCTGTTCCTTGCCTGGGCCTAAGATTGCCAATTATGTCAGCTGGAGAAACAAGTTATACCTTGCTTTGGAGTCTGACAGTCAGCGGGGATGTGCGTTTTCCCCTCAACATCCAGGAGAGGAGACTCAGGAGGCTCACCGTTCCCCACAGCCTTGCTGAGACGAGCTAGCTCTAAAATACACGTTGCAAGTGCTGTCTTTCCGACCTTTCCCACCCGCCCCCCTCTCTTCTCGAGTCTAGTTAGTATTATTTTTCAGGCCTTGATAGTTTTGAAGACTTGGCATATTCCCCAATTCACAGCCTCTAAATTTAGGAAATATTTTGCTCAATTATAGAGGTTTTTTTTCTGAAATCAGATTGCTACCCAGGGGTGCAGGTTTCCTGCACGTATCTCCTCCACAAGTCAACCCCCTCTCTTCACCAGCCAGGGCTCATCTCTCACTTCATAGCTACTTCCATAAAGAAAGCTTTAAAACCCAACTTTTGTCTCAAACTCGAATTAGGAACAACCTAAGTTCTGTTGGGATGAGAAGACAGGAAACGTGTCGAGCCACCAATGAAATGATTTTTCTTCCTCCCAAACACCAGCAGTCAGGAGCTTTAACTTCCTGCCTGCGAAAGGCTGACTAAAAGGCTGGGGATCTCAGGCCCCATCTTTAAACGCTGAATACTGGTTGCCCAAAGTCCGTGGCGTTCTTTGTAAAATGTTTTGAATTCTCTGTGGACTGTGGAGTCATATGACAGTGTTAACTCAGCCACACATAAACTGCAGATAAAGCTGCAAGCCTGGCCAGGCTGTGGTGGCACACACCTTTAATCCCAGCACTTGGGAGGCAGAGACAGGAGGATCTTCGGAGTTCAAGGCCAGCTTGGTCTACAAGAGCTAGTTCCAGGACAAGCTCCAAAGCTACAGAGAAACCCTGTTTCAAAAAAAAAAAGAAAGAAAGAAAAGAAAAGACAAGAAAAAAAATCTGAAAGTCCTCTAATGAGCAGGCACTATGTTTTTTCCATTTATTTATGTGGATGTTTTACCATTAACATCAATCTATGGCATGTGCTCTGGTTTTATCAGTAGAATACTGCTTTCTTTGTTTTTCTCTTCTTTTCTTTTCTTTTTTCTTTTCTTTTCTGAGACAGTCTCTAACTCAGACTGGCCTTGAGCAGAAGAATGAGATCCTGAGCCTCTGACGTTCCTGGCTTCACTTCCTGAGTACTGGGATTACAAGAATATACTAGCACACCAGGGGCAGAGGCATCTTAATCCTCACCGGTGGAATGATGAGTTTAACTTCAAGAGGAAAGTTTGTGTAAAACTACCAGACTTACACAAATGGCTAAGAATGACTGGCTTGCCTTTGAAATAACATTTTTAAAAAACACCTTACATTCCTTCTGTTTCGTTTCACGTGCAAAACTCTGCTCGTGAATCACCTGCTCTTCCTCCTGGTGCCCCTCCGAGGTAGCCAGCAAACACACTCCTGCATCTGCGAAGTTCTCTGATCTTGATGGAAGCTTCTCTGCATTCCTCACTTTTGTTTGGTTTTTGAGACAGGGTTTCTCTGTGTGGCCCTGGCTGTCCTGGAATTCACTCTGTGGACCAGGCTGGCCTTGAACTCAGAGACTCACCTGCCTCCGCCTCCTGAGTGCTGGGATTAAAGGCGTGCGCCACCACGGCCAACACATTCCCCATTCTTTAACTAAAGTCATATAAGAGCGTAAATAGGGGAGTGGGTCAGTACATACTTGGTCTTTCTTTAAAATCATGATCATATTTTATTATCTACCTTTCCGGCTCCGGTCTCTGTGTTAAATCAAAGCTTCTGCGTTGCCGCTGTGTCTCCAGTATAATACAGTCTTACATCTTGTTTAACAAGCCTGCCATATTGCCTAATGTGTTTGTCATGGTGAATGACAAAAGTGGGCTATTGTTCTGCTCAGGAAACCGTCTATATTTTTATGGTGTTTTCTGTCTGCCATTTGGGGGACTTACAGCCCGCAAATCTCTGTGGTGTAAAGTTTCCAAAAGGATGCGGCTGTGAATTTTATGAGGTCTGAGAACTCTTATCTGATAGTAATCTGTTTCCATAGGAAAATTCTATCAGACCAATCAAGACTGGCTCAGCCTGTCCCAATTCTAGCCTGATAAGAGATTTACCACAGTGGTACTCTTCTTCTCCCATACAAATTAAATGTGTATTAATGATAATATTAATATATAAATAACATATATATCTATGTATTTTTTCAACCCACTGGTGGGACTCTTCCTCTTCTATCCTGTCCCTGCCTTCATTCCCAAAAGTAGCTATCAAGAGGCACAGACACTAACAACCTTCATACGTTTGGTAAGTCACGCCTTGACCCTCTGAAACACTCTCTGTACTATCCAATTGCATGCAGGTGTCTCCCACAAGACAGTTTTCAGAGTCTTCCACCTCCTGAAACCTGTCACCTTGATCTTCAAAGTGGGCGATTTTTTTTTTTAAAGTTTGAAAAAGATGTGTTCGGTTTCTTTTGAAGTCTAGGAAGGTGGAAATGACATTTTGGGGGCCACTTTTTTGCCACTATTGCATACATTTTGTTGTTGACGTTTTCCAAGTATCCAGAATAAAAGAGATCTTGTAGACAAATTATCAAAATATTTCCTAGGTTCAAAATTAATGGCTGGGTACCACTGGTCTCCAAAGACCCTACTTGCCCCTTCATAAGGTGTATCTTACCTTAAAGCCAAGCGTGGCTCTCCTCTATAGACCTTCCTATCATAAAGTTAAATGAACACATGATTTCCTCCACGACTGACTCTGCTGTTAGATCATTTACAGACTGGTGTTCTTAGGAAAACGGCACAGAAATGGAGGAGGAACGAAGTGTTTTTCATCTTTCCTTTGTCGGTTATCAGAAAGGGCACCTCTTGGTTCTGACTCTGGAGGACATGACACAGCAACACACCCAATGCCTCTAGAAAGAATTTATCTAGAAAAATCCCAATTCAAAATCCTTCTCTGTGAAGAAAAGTGCTTCCATTTCCTTTATCAGAATGGGAGGTTCTCTCTGATGAACTTTTCTTGGCGCGTACTCACAGTAATTAGTGAAAATCTGACAGTCAACATGTCATCAAGTGTAGGGTAAGTACTTGAGGGGCCTCACTAGAGTCCACATGGGCTCAGAAATAAACCTTCTCTTCCCTAAGAAGCTTAAAGTCCCATTAGAGACAGAAGAATGCACCTGAAACAATTAGATACCTAAGCGAAATAAAGGCCAAACCCATATTATTAAGACATATCCAGTGACTGCACAGGCCAGGAAAACCTTGGCCTCCTTCCGGCTCTGCTGGTGTCTTCTCTTCCCTTCTCCTGCTGTGTCTTCCTTTCTCAACCCCCTTTCCCCTTTGGGATCGCTTAATGATGTTACTAGACCGGCATTTGTTTTCTCATTCATGAAAAGAAAAAAAGGTGATTATGTATCATTCATTTGCTTGGCACATGGACTCAACCCGTCACTAAGCCATTCCTCAAACATGTGCTGTCTCACAGTGGTGGGTCACATGAGGGATCAGTTTCCCAGATTCTGCCCCAGTCTGGAATGAGCCAAAGCTAGCTAAGTTTTGTACATTGACTGCCACCACAGCTGATTGGGCCAACTCCCGAACCGCCTCTCTGGAAAACAAAACACTAAAGAAAGGTCTTGGCTTTTGCCTTTGCTTTTACGAGGCCATCAAACACATCCCAAGCATTCACAGGGATGGACAGAGAACATTCTTCGGCCCTCGGCGGTGGGGACCTGAGGAGCCCTGAGCTTCTCTGATACTTTCTTGTGCTTTTGTCTTCTCACTTCTCCTGCCTCGCTTCTGCAGGACCACTTAGTGCTCCAGGGCTCAGCCGGGGGCTCCTTCTTCTCTCCCTTCTCCAGATTCCCTTGGTGCACCCACATGGATTCAGTCAGCACCCATCACAGATGAGCCCCAGATTCCTATCGCTAGCCCTGACCTTTCACCCTCTCTTCAGGCCCATATTTCTTAACATCTAGAAAATATATAGAGAAGATATTTCATTGCCATCTACATCAGACACACCAGGACCAGATTTGATTATCGCTCCTCCCACAAGAGCCACACCGGGTCCTCTCCTCAGCGCGGCACAAGCCCTAAGCATCCAACTTCTGGGGTGTGTCTCAGCAGCCTCCGCTCCCCTCTTGCCTGTACCCTTCCCTCAAGTCCTCAATAAAGACTTGCTAGCTTTTTTCCTACATTCAACTTGTGTGTACATGTGGGGGTGGGCTTGAAACAGGGCCTTTCTACACAGTTCCAGGCTGGCCTGGAACTTACAGAGATCCATCTGCCTCTGCCTTCTGAGTGCTAGGACTAAAGGTGTGTGCCACCACAACTGGCCCTTCTAGAATTACTCTTGATAATAACGGCCTCAAAGCCAAAACCACCTCTACTAACACACTCAAAGAGAAATTGTGAATAAGAACTCTTTCAAGGGTTCTCTGTATTCCAGGAGGGGTCAGGGACAGTTGCTGTCTTCTGCTGTCTGCTGATTTATAAGCATAAAGCATAAAGAAACGCTTTAAGATGGAATTCTTAGACTATTTATCACCTTTACTATTTACTTAACTCAATATTTGCTTTATTATCGTGTTCCCAGGCACCCTGTGCAAGTGTGTTGAGGTGCTGGAA
This sequence comes from Microtus ochrogaster, assembly GCF_000317375.1. Taxonomy (NCBI): domain Eukaryota; kingdom Metazoa; phylum Chordata; class Mammalia; order Rodentia; family Cricetidae; genus Microtus; species Microtus ochrogaster. The sequence goes on from NC_022024.1 coordinate 2,879,831, forward strand.
AAATCTAGACAACATAAATTTAATGGCATTCCAGACTTATCAATCAAAAGGCCCATCTTTAGGGCATTAAGATGCCAGCAAATTTCACCTTGTCTTAACTTCGTATCTCCCAATTCTTAATTTTCATCTTTTTCTATAGTTTTTGTTTGTTTGTATCAAAGCAGAGATCAGTTTAGGAATTGCTGTGGGTTGTCTGGAATGAGCCAAAGCTAGCTAAGTTTTGTACATTGACTGCCACCACAGCTGATTGGGCCAAGTCCCGAAGAACGTATCTTACCCTGTGTTCTCTCACAGTCCTAGGAGGGGGTTCCATAGGAGGCACTTGCTTTGGAAGAGAGCCCCTCTGCCCCTGAAAACACAGAGCTCTCACTTCCTGTAAAAATCACCCATGTGTTCATTATCCGAGCACTTCCTTCCCCTCCCATTGCCTCCCCTCGGGCTGCTGAGACCCTCATTCCTGTGGCAGAGGAGGGCTACAATAAACAGCACAGACACACACGTTCCTGCCAGTTTCCCACCTGTTCAGACGCTGTTAGTGGAATGTGGGGATGTTTAGTCAAGTCTGCATCATGCAATCTCCAGGCGCACAGTGTTAGAACATAGAGAAATGTGCCCACCGAGGCAGGCTTTAAAAGGCACACAGAGAAATGACCAAGGCCACCAGAATCGGAGCACCTTGAGTAGGGGGTGGAATTCTGCTAAGTCGCAAGGCAGATGACAAACCAGGGGGAGCAGAAGAAGGAGGGGCTGGTGCCAGGCGGCACTTCTTTATGAAGTTAAACCACACAGAGTAACCCTAATACTGTGGTTACTGCAGGTACAACAGCACCTGAAATTTAACTCGCTTTCTGTGCTATAAGCTGTGTTCCCCCTCCCAGGCACAGCTCTACGTCTGCCTAGAGTTAGGTGACTTTGTCAAATTGGCACAACGGTGCCTCTAAGGCAACAGTGCAATACAGAGCGAGTATCCTGAAACGATCTGAATGACACCCCGATGGGTCCCTGACACTGGGAAAGGCCCCCAACACGATTATGAGATGAAGGCAATGCCCTGAACCCCTCCAACACCAACTAAGTGGCTCCCTTGAACATTGCTTCGTTGGGACGCTTTCTCTCCCGAGCTGGTTGAGCTGGTTGCTTTCTCTCCCGAGCTGGTCGCTGGGAGGAGTGCGAGTGAGTGCGAGTGCGCATGTGCGGGCATACTTGCGTGGAAACGGTATAAAGATATCTACTAATGAACACACAGAGGGAAAAAAAAAAACCAGAAGATAAATAAGGGAATGTTTAAGAGGCTGTAGAGGAAGAGAATTATTTTGAACTCTCAACACTGTATTCAGATCTAACCCATGTGAAGTAGTAAACGTTGACCCCCGTGTGGAGGAGGGGCACAGAGAGGGAGGGAGAAAGGGAACCAACATTTATCACAACATTGAGAAGAAGCCAGGAACGTTACATGCATCATAACTCCTGGCAAGGACCCCGTAAGACAGTTCTCATTAACCCCCACCTCACAGACAAGGAAAGCGAGGTTCAGAAGTTAGCTCCGACTGGGGTCAAGCAGCCAGCGAGTAACGTGACCCCGATTCCCACTCAGGTCTGTCTCTGAAGCCCATCTTCTTTGAATTACACCACGCTGCTTATTAAAGGCCTGAATGGTACGCCTTAGGAGAAAAAGCTAAAGGAAGTTCTATAACTCATGCTGGACAAAAAAGACTGGAAAATGATATAATGTTTTGAAGTACTGTCTAGGAAGGATTAACCTAAAGGATGGTAACCAGCTGTTTTGAAAGCTGTTCTGAAGAAAGAGGAATAGGAAACGGGCTTTAGCTGTCACATGAAGGGAAGCCTCCTTCCCAGAAGGCTGGTTCATTTGGGAGTTAGTAGCTGAGGCGCAAGCACGGTGGAGTTTCCTTCCTGTGCAAGTCAAGATGGCTGACCCAGAAGAAAGGAAAAGTGGAGTTCTGCTTACATGGAGGCTATAATAAAGGAGTTGACAAGAGAAAAGGAAGAGAGGGAAATCTGACTTGGAATAGCACATCACCAAACGGCATGGCTGGCAGAGGGAACTGAGCAACTGGAGGAAGATTGGATGGCAGAAAATGGGAATCAGGATATTAAACACTAACGAAAATATCCCTCCAAAAAGTCATTCTGTCTGTCTGTTGCACGCACGTGGACACACACACACACACACCACCACCACCAAAGAAAGTCTGGCATTATTACGCCCACAGCACCTGTTTCTCCAAAGACATTTTCACACCATGTAGATTTTCATCTGAATGCAATAATTTAAGAAAACTTCTACTTCCATGCAGGAATGCATTAAAGCATTGAAGGCTAAATGAGCAAGCACTTTAGGGGCTTTTTAAAACTTTCCAAATAGTTAAATTTTTTTTTTTTAAAAAAAAAACTTTTCATTTATAAGGGCTTAATAATGCTCACATTTCAAACACGATATTGCCCCCATCATGTCCCACTGAATACCAGATATTATCCTATGATGAGCTGCATTTTAGTCTTGTGAAAACTGTGGCCAACAAAGCCAGGGAACCATCTAGCTCATAACAGGGCCCAGACCTGACTTGAAGTCCTTGAGTTGATTTCAAATCCAAAGGGATTTTTTCCTGTGATTTTAGCCTATTCTGCCAAGTCCGTTGTGAGAGCTGGCGGCCTGTCAGGCATAGCCTTGTTCTTTTAACTTCAGTGTGAATCACTGTAAATTCCAGAGATGGCTTCCTCGGGGGGCTAAGGAACTGATAAACGCGGCCAATCATCTCGCGAAAGGGAACAACAAAGAGGAGCCTGAATCCAGACCAATGGCACATTGATGGGACTGGTTTTGGATATTGAGAAACAATGTCTAAAAGCTTTGTTCTTTATTTCCTGAAAGGTGCTCTGCTTCCAGAGGAACACTCTTCCCTCATTTGTTGACTCGTTAATTTATTCAGATTTAACACGGATGAGGTCGCAATGTCGGGTCTACTTTTGCTGTGCTGAGAAGTTTTAAAGGTGTGTGCTTCATGGAAAGCAATTCCTGAGCATGCTGATTTTAAAGCTAGCTAGCTTACTAAGGCAAATAAAAATAATTTAAATACCTATCGCTCGGGTCTATAACCATTCTGGGGAGTATAGTAAGGAATGCAATTTGAGGATTTTTTTTTTTTTTAAAAAAAAGCAGAAGTCCCATTTCAAGCCTGTACATGAGTTTCCAAAATGTTATATGTATACATGTAAATGCGTATGTAGGTGCATGCACATATATGTGTGTATATACACAACGTGTATATGTGTCTATGCATGTATACATGTGTGTTGTGTATGTGTGGATATATACACGTGTGTGTATGTGTGCAGTATGTGATTATGTATATGTATACATGTGTGTATATGTGGATGTCTGTGTATATATGTATGTGTATGCATGTGCCAAGATTCACAGAGCATAGTCTTTAGTAAGGGGATGCACTACAGTCTCCTCATTCCTGTTTGGTCACGCTTGTAAAATAATTTCAAGCATGAAATTGTTAATAAGCATACAGCTAAAAGTAGTGAATCCCAAATCTTGGATATTCAGTAACACAGAACCTTTACAATGGAATGTCACTTTTTTCCCAAAGAGGCCCTGGATCTGGGGGGAAGGGCGGGAGGCTTGGGAGATCTTTATAATTAGAGACATCGCCCCCCGCCCCGCACCTCAAATGTGACAAGGGAGACTGTGTGCAGTCCTAAATGAAGTCCAGTTTGTTATTGATGGAAATTCAAGTGAACAAGTGGTCATCCGGAGCCTCGACGTTAGAAATGGGCGGTGTTAGTGGAACCGGCCATGCTAAGATAATAGCAGAAACAGACAGCAGGCCGAGCGGCTGCGGCCCAGCCCCGCTTCCTGCATTCTAATCTTGCTGTCACTGCATAGCTTTCCTTGGAGCTCTGCCAAGCCATGTGCCAGCAGAGAAGCTGCTCCGATGAGCAGAGGATGTGGAAGCTAACAACTCTGTCACCTGCTTCCGGGGAAGGCTGGAAGCCCGATTCCCTGAACAACCAGACCCATTATTAAGCTATCCTCTAATCAAAAACTTACTTAAATGCCAAATGAGAGAGGTAGTACATTTGTTCCCCTAGCTTTTGAATGTCTACTTCTATGACAAGGCCTGCATCTTCCCTGTATCCAACCGTGGTGCCCAGAGGCATGGTCAACAACAAATTTAATTAGCCTTCGATGCTATAATTATCAAATATCCCAGGTGAGTTGGATGCACAGTGTTGTTCTGAAATGAAGGGTTCATGGGGGAGGGGGCAAATACAATCAAAATGCTTCATATACATATAAGAATAATTATAGCAAGATCTGTAATATACAGCACTAAAGAGTGAAGTGTCTGTTAGTGATGCGTCATCAGAGTCTAGTGCAGTATGTCAGGCCTGAGCTGAGGAAGAGAACAGGGGTCCAGAGAACACTCACAAACAGCTTCCCCTGCTACTGACATTCCGTGACCAGTCATTGCTGCTCTAGTCTGTGTTTCAGAAACTCGGCCATTGGATTTGGGCTTCTAAATTCAGTGAACCCACCGAACAATGGGTGCTCAGCTGTTTCTTCAAGGCAAAGGGAAAGATGTGGAAAATGGGGCCGTCCTACAAAACGGGGAGAAACCAGTATGTACTTTCTTTCTACACGTGAAGGTAGCAGACAGTTCAAGTCCAACAAAACCTTGGTCACTGGGAGCTGTTAATGGTATAAGGATGTGGAAGAACCTTCTGACCCTGGTAGTGGGGACGGGTAGGAATGTGTGATGTAGCTGAACTAAGAGTGAGCGGGAGCTATTGCTCTTCCCACCCCCTACACACACACACACACACACACACACACACACCACACACACACACCCCACACACACACTCCTCTTCTTGCTTTTTTGAGGCAAGTTTCCTCTGTGTGGCCAATCCTGTCTTGGAACTCACTCTGTAGAGCAGGCTGGCCTTGAACTCACAGAGATCTGCCTGTCTCTGTCTCCTGAGTGCTGGGATTAAATGCATGCACCACCAAGTCTGGATTGCTTTCTTATGTTTAATGGAACCTTTTCTAAGGCCGTGACAGAGCGCCATGGAGTCCAAGAACCATCTGGAACACCAAGGAGAGTAGATTGGCATCCTCTCCCTTGTTGCTTTTTGGATTAGCCCCTCTGGTCTCCTCCAATACTCTTTCTCTCTCCTTCCTCTCTACCGGTTTTCACATACCCTCCACTCTGCTGTTAACTTTATTTACCTTTTTGTTTGCCCTACTAAAAGTGGGCAGTCTTCACATTCAATACCCAAAATGCAATGTGTATTGTCTCCAACCGAAGGGCCACGTGGGCCACAGACTGGTCAGAGCACTGAGTCTGGGGAGTGGGAGCACATATGGAGGAATCCAGATCCGCCCTCCAGACCGACTGACCACGTGCTCTGTCCCATGTTTGAAGGCTAACGTCTTGGACCTATAAGTAGAGAACACAGTCGAGCTAAATGGATTTGCATACAATTATGTCTCCAAGCTTCCGCTTGTGGCTAATCTACTTCGACACCACGTCCGTGTAGACAGAGCAAAGACAGGATGTCATGCTGAAAGCCACCAGTTTAGTTAATTTAGTCAGAGGTCCCTGCTTTTCTTCATTGCCTTCTCTTCCCACCCCCAGTCTTTTCTAAAGTCTATCGCTTGAGAAACTTCAGAATGTGAGAAAACTTGAACTTGTCTTACCTAGGAAGACAAGATTAGAAGTATTCCTGTAAAAAGATTAAGCAGAAAACTAGGAACACTAAATATTCTACATTACAGGAACAAATCCGAGATTGAAAAAAAAAAAAAAAAGCAAGCCATAGTTTAAATTTCCTGCCTGCAGGGCACACTACACCTTCCACCCTCTTGAAGGCCACAGGTAATATAATTTATATTAAATGGGGCGGATCCCAGCAGAAACTTGTACTGGCGCCAGGCAAAACAGTTACTTTGATGTGCAGTTTTGAGAGTATTGAGGCTCCCAGGTACGGGGTTAATGTGCAGACAAACACAAGGCTCGGATATACAATTTGGAGTTAAAATGATTTGGTTACTAACATGATTATTAAGGGTAACACACCACCAAATTAAAGCTAATCTATTGAGTCACTTTAAAAAATTACATCAACAGTTCAAAAAAGCAAGAAAACCCTTAACTCAGGCAGTCTAATCGCTTCTTAAGCTATAGCTCCCCAGGAAAGAAAGCAGAGAGAATGTTCCAGCAGCATATGTGTCTAAAATGAAACCTTTCAGAGATGATGGCAGGATACATGTTGTAAAGGCAATTACAGTGGAATTCAGGTGGGGCCACAGTGCATCAAGATTCGCTTTGTAACAAAAAGCCTTTGATGGGCGTTTGATCACATTGCAGGAAGTACTCAATGTATGGAAGGAATTGGGTTTCAGAAGTACATTTCTGTGAACTAGCTGCAAAACAAATGAACTTGCTTATTGAAACTATAATGGCTAAGCAATAACAAGAGCGTACTGACTCTCCAGTAAGCCCTAGAGAAGCTGCTAGCGGTCCTGCTGAGATGAAGTAGACAGCTACACAAAACAGCAAAGTGCCCCCCCCCCTCGCCGCGCCACAGAGTTGTTCTGGGGAAGTAGAGACGTCCGTCCAGGTCACTTCTCAGTGTTAGCGTTCCCGCCTGTGAGGGACAGTGAGGTGAAAGAGAGAGAAATGGAGAGGAAAGTTGGACAAGCACCCCATGGAGAAGACACATGAACAAGACCTGAAGACTGGAGAGGCCGGAATGCAAGACCAAAGCCTTCAAAGAACAAGAGAACAGAGGGGCTGAGACAGACAACAGTGTCTGGGAGATGGCCCAAGCCACAGCTCCCGGTGACGGTGGTGCCTGCTCACCTGGGAGCAGGGTTAAATCCAGGCAGGATACAGGCTGCCATTTGTACCAAACGGCTGTGTGGAGATTAGGTTCTGGTAACCCCAGCAGCGCCTTCATCTTACACAATAAGGCACGTTCTTCCAAAACTAACCCAAATTTTAGGGAAATTCTTACTTTGCTTGGCTGTTTCACTTGGCCCTGCCCCATACAGTAGAGACAGCGTCAGCTCTGCCTACGGCCAGAAGAAAGAGACAGTGGGCAGAGGGACGCGTAATGAGGGACAGCGGGCTCCCTTTGAAAAGAGTGACGGCAGACGCTAGCTGAACTGCTGAAAGGGCTCTTAGGCCACACAGCATTTGATACCGCCCAGAAGCAGGAGGAAGACTGGAAATCGTGTTGGAAACTCGATTACATCATTACTACCCAGGGCAGCTGTTTCATCCCATGCCTACCACTTCCCAAAAGCACTCAGCCACAGCGTGACTGTTGTTACCTAGTAACGTCCTTACGGAGAAAAAAATAAATACGTGCCCAATAATTTCCTGTTAATAACCAATTTCCCTAAATGTTGCCTTGGGTGTCTCTTAGGGTGCCACTCCGTTTTTCTGTTCTTCCTTCCGAAACCGCTGCCTTCCGCAAAGAATTCACCCAAGTAAAGGTTCCAGGAGCTTCCAAAGAGGGGCCCAGGCTCCGTTTTAAGTTTCTACAGCACCTCGCTCACAAGTTGAACACAGACTGTGAGGCTCAGAACACTCTGCTATGACTACTTCCGCTTTTGAAGACAGAGACTCAGGGCTTCCTTTTATTCTCTGCTTCTGCCCTGGTAGCCCCGGGGCCAAGTGCTAGCTAACATTGCCTGCCTGTTTTAGTTCATCAGTGATTGTGAGAGAAACTCAAGTTGACAAGCCCCTGATCTTTAATGCTCCCAGCCATCACAACGCCCTCATCTGATGTTGGCCAAGTGCACTGGCTTTTAGACAATGGCATCTGATCCTAAGCCGATAATGCCTTATAGATAGGATTTTCTGTCTTCAAAGAACATACAGTCTAAACAAAGAATAAAAGAAAATATGAAGTCCTTACTCTACAGAACTGGATGTCTGACATAATTTGTCACTTTGGGCCTTCTTGAATGCCCTGCCCCCTCCCCCCACCTCACCTCCCCAACCCCCAGTCTCCCTTTAGCCCATACCCAAAGTAATCAACACAAATGAAAATACCCTTACGGAACCAGATTTGTTCATTGAACAACCCTGAATCTAATGTTGACGCTGGACACTGGAGCTGGCTTCCCATTGAAATAAAAGGGCAAACCTCATCTTGCCAAGAGGGTTTCGCCTTTGCTTTCCCTTTAATAATAGCTCAGAGACGTATATAAACAGTCAGTGAGCCCATTTGGGTAGGAAAGGTTTTCTGAGGGCTCATGTAAAACAGAGAAACATTCCGTATTCCTGCAAGATGCTATCTGCAGAGGCACTGACCCCTTCCCCCTGAGCAACCCCTGACAGTCTGCCTGCCTCTCCACAAGACTCCCAAAGGATCCACCCTTCTAGCCATTGTTCCAAGTGACCTCACAGCAACTTCCTGACGGGAGTTTAGCCTTGGGCTGACGTCTAAAAGTTCAGTCACTGTAAAAATGGGTTTATAGGATGCAAAGGAGAATTAGGCCTTCAAAGCTTCTCACTCTGTTGAATTAGATTACCACACGGAGTGCGGCTAGGCTATGACTGTATTCAGGACATCAGTAGTTGCTAAGGTTCTGGCTGAAGTTGACAACAGCTTGCCCACTGTCTTAAGTGAGCTATTGCTGGGCTGGTAGAGTTCCTTAAAAGAACAGCAAATGACGTGGGAAATGCAGGCAACAGTGTGTGAAATGTACAAGATCAAACGCCAAGGTATAGGGAAGGTGAAATTCAGAGCGAAACAAAGTTCTTTACATCATAGCTGAAAAAAATGTATACTACTGTATGCTCTAATTTCCTTTGAGCAGGAGGATGAAAAGAAAATGGATTTTTAATGAAAAGTACTCTAGAGATAAGAATACTATTAGTCCTAGGCATGAATAGGGACAAGAAAATTTGGTCACATACATTATTGAACGTTGTGTAGATGTTCTAGGAAGAAATATAGGCAAGAACTAGTATGCCCATGAGACGTAGGTAGCAGCTTTGAAATGAGCTTTTTTATTATTCACCTTTTACTTATTTTTCTCTATTTTTCAATTTGGAAAGCTATACTAATGTGTAAGCAATAATATTTTATTTCCTGGCTTTGTTTCTAAAAAGAATTGGTTTAAAATATAGTGTGGTGCCAGACAGCTTGGTTTAAAAAGGTAAATAAAAGTCCATAGACTGAAGTCCAAGAAACAGACAACATCCAAGCACTTTTAACTAACAGAAATGGCAATTTTGTTTGGTCTAATTAAATACATCAGTATTGGTAGTATTGATGTATATATATATATGTATATATATATGTATATATATACACACATATATATATACACACGTATATATACGTATATATGTATATATGTGTCTATTTTAATGTTTATGGTAATTCCCAATATGCAGACACATACGTTCTAGTCAGCTTATCATCTTATTCCAAGTTATCAGAAAGACAATTCTATAAGAAACAATGGAACATACATTTCCGAGTCTGCTATGCAATATGATTTATCGACAAGATGATTTATCTGCAACTGGGGGTGGAGGGGTGGGGGCTGGATTCTGAACCTAAGGCCACACTAGTTAGGTAGGTACTCTACCACTGACTACATCATCACCTGTATAGGTAATAAAAAAAAACTAATGCTACTTTAGTTCATAATTCATCCCCCCCCAAAAAGGCTGACTTGGGTACAGAGTTATATGTATTCAAAATGCTTATGTTTTAACATAAGCCATCAATTCCATTAGACTATCAGGTAAGCTAATCTGCTGAGCATCCAAATGACTCTTGATATTTTTAACAGATAGTTCCATTCACGATCTCCTGGCCCAGAAGCTGGACATATTCTCTCTGTACCTTTCTTTATTCACTTATAATAGAGTACTTTTTTTTTTCCGGGACAGGGTTTCTTTGTAGCTTCTTTTGGAGCCTGTCCTAGCTGTAGACCAGGCTGTCCTCAAACTCACAGAGATCTGCCTGCCTCCAGAGTGCTGGGATTAAAGGTGTGTCCACCACTAATGCAATTTAAAGCAAATCAAAGGCATTCACTGTAACAACTCACGTCCTGGCGCCTTCCTTAACAACAATAACAAACACTGAGGTCTGCTTGGACCACGCCTGTGCCCTCCTTCTAAGCACACTACCTGGCTTATATAACTATGTCTCTCCAAAAAAATTCAGGTGTCTGGTTTTGAATGATGACCAGGAAATAGCACTCTGCCAGTCTGCATAGAGACGGTGAGGGAGAAGCTGGACTTCTCCTAGGCTGAACTGTGCTTTAAGAAATAAACATCATAGCGTCTACGTGCACGTCAAAAGACGCGGCCGTAGGAGAGATGACCAAGAAGGCGCAAAACAGGGCTCTCTCCTTCCAAATGCAAAAGGACACCGCCGCGTACAGCTGTCTGTTTCCTCATCTGGGGCAGCTGTTTTCTCATTCGGCACTATCTGCTGCGGAAGAAGATCTGGCCGCCCAGCTGTCATTTGGGTTTGTTCTCACACTTGTTGAAAAGCGTTTCCCTGTGCTCACAGTGCATTCAGTGATAACATACAAAGGAATATAACTTCTGTTGTTTTCTTTCAAAGAGGCTTTTGGGGTAAAATTCTTCACAAGAAAGATCATTGCTTAAGTCAGAATGATGGGAACTTGGGTCTCACCTCCATCATTTATTACCAGCATGAAATTATGTCGGTGCTGTTCTTGATGTAAAAATGAAGATATTAGGATCTAGCACACAAAGACCTTTGAAAGATTGGTTTTGAAGAATGGGGCCTGCATAGAACGGAGCGTGTAACACTTGCTTATCCCCGTCACCCTGTTCTGTGGAACATAATTGCAGAGTCTCACCAGCCTTCATGGCTTCTTACTGTCCTCAGCGAACTGAGACCACACTTGGAATGAGGGAAACAAAGCTAAAGGACAAATCAATCATCTGTAAAGTAGGCGGGTCCTTGTCCTGAACGAGCATTTGAGTTCCACCTGGAAGTGCTAATTGTATCTTGATTGTGTAGAGACAACGATGAGGCCAACACTAGCTCTTAAAAATAAAAATGAACGCTGGGCATGGTGGCACTCCAGAGGCTGAGGCAGGAGGATCATGGGATTTGAGGCTAGTCCTACTACAGAGTGAACTTCTGTGTAAGAAAGAGAAAGAACAGAAAACAAGCAGAAAACTGATATTCTCTTTATGAAAGGTACCCTAATTTGAGCTGTAGTTGAAATACAACTTTGTAGGACCCCTGTGAGATCCTTGGTTTCCTACCCTGTATGTTTCTGGTACTCCAGTTCAGATAGCTTTTCCTGAAACAAAATGGAGCTGGTCTCTCGGTCTCTCTCTCTCTCTCTCTCTCTCTCTCTCTCTCTCTCTCTCTCT
>NC_022024.1:2891356-2933002 GCF_000317375.1 Microtus ochrogaster
TCTCTCTCTCTCTCTCTCTCTCTCTGTCTCTCTCTGTCTCTCTCTGTCTCTCTCTCTCTGTCTCTCTCTCTCTGTCTCTCTCTGTCTCTCATACACCTTTGTGTGACACTAGTGTATGTTTCTCATACTCGTGTGTATGTGTATTCGTCTCTATGTGTGCACCATGTACATTTTCATGTTCGTGTGAATGTTTCCCATTCTGTTTCAAAGGTTATGCTGGTGTCCTTGGAACAAAAGAACCTAAAAACAAGAGTCAACAAAAGCCCTGAAGGAGTTATGGATTCAGGTCACAAGGCTTCCATTGTCTTCTTTTATCTAGTAAGTGTTTAACACCTGGCTCTGTAGGAGGAAAAAATAAATGTGTGTGCAAATGTACCTTTAGATAAATATTTTGTAAGTTTTATAAAGGAGCACAAATATTTCATAAACCATAAAACAGAATACTCTATAAATCTGTGTGCCTGTAGCATCATTTGCTTCTTTCATGAAATGCACTGCTAGTTTTTCATGATAACACTAACAATAATAACGTCATAAATTGTTGGGTGATGGTGGTGCACACCTTTAATCTCAGCACTTGGGAGGCAGGTGGATCTCTGTGAGTTCGAGGCCTCTACAGAGTGAGTTCCAGGACAGCCAGGGATAAACAAAGAATTCCTGTCTCAAAAAAAAAAAAATCATAAATTATACCACAAGCAAAACGCTTACTATTCAAATCAACAAAAAGCAGCTTATATCATAAACAAGTACAATTCCAACGTGGACTATAGCTGATAATTTTGCATTTAGCATAGAAGACCAATGGAAAATCCATCCTGTCAGATCAGTCCCTCATCAATAGTGCGATGCCTTTGCTGAATGAACTACAGCAGAGTGTCTGACCACTTTCTTTTATGCCGTTCACAGTGTACGTCGTAACACGCATGCCTAACTGGTCCCGGTCACCTTCTGGTGCAGACCAACCCCGTGACATTTACTGTGCGCTGCCTCTCTGCAGCATCTGCCAGCTTCCAGGGTGTGGATGCTCTCACGGTGGTGGTTTCCGTCCTTCCCGTGGGTCAGGGTTGGAACGAAGTGAACAGTGGTACACTAGTATCCAATGACTTCTCCAGGAAGATGTCAGGAACAAGAACCACCGCAGACCAGGGCTGGTAGGAGAGCGGAAACATACTCCGGGAGTGGTGGGTGAGCTCTGCCTGCTCCTTCTATAGTTAACCTGGTTCGTTTAATTATAAATTTATATATTAATTTGCAAATAATGGGTGTACCAGCTCACAAACTTTCTGAGAATTTAAGAATTGGTTCTAAACTAGCTCCCACACACGAAAACAAAACTCAACAGACAAAAAAAAAAAAAAAAAAAAAAAAAACCTTAAAATCTCTGGGCAGTTTGGGTGATCCTGGCTTTCTTGATCTTCAAGTGGATTTAGTGAGTCTCTTGAAAAGAACCGGTGCCTCTACTATAAAAGTCAAATCAACTTTGCTGTTGGCTCGTCTTTTCCGGACCAAGGCAAAGTGGGGCTCTGACTGCAGTACTCTTTGAAGCGGTTGCAGCACCCACCCCTCCCGTGTTGCTCAGTCTCCTTTGGCACACTTCGTCCAGGGCCTACTGTGAGGCGCAGGCTACTCACTGCTCTGACTCCTGCCGGAACTATGCTCAGGCCTCAAGGCACTTAAGCTCTGATTGGGAAACAGATCTTACCTTGCTTGAACACACCCTGGAAGAGTTTGGAGATGAATCAGGCAGACCTGGGTTGGTTAATCTTGGTAGCCAGTTTAGTTGGAGCTGGGATCTGCTACCAGATACACCTTTGGGCAGGTTGGTGAGAGTATTTCATGGAAAGATTAACAGAAGGGGCAAGAGCTTTGCCCCAGGGTGCTCAACACTTCTCAGCAGACCAAAGATAAAAAGGTCTGGGAGAAATTCTGGCTTTTACCTGTCCACCTTGGTGAGTGAGTGTATCCAGCTTGTTGCATCCGCTTCTCTGCCCCCTCCTTCACTGGTCACGTGACTGAGCTTCTCCTGCTTTCCAACATGGACTGAAAACCAATGGTTCTCTAGGAAATTTCGAGACCTTCAGTACAAGATTGGTGGCTGAGGTACCCAGCCTCCTGGACTGAGAAGCCATTGTGTTCCAAGCTCCGCAGTGTACAGACAGCCATGGCTGGATCACCCAGCCTGTACCTGCAAGCTGATCTATGAAGTCTCCTTTGCAATAGATAACCATTCTCTTCTAGAGAACCCTGATTTAATACCTTTGGTGGGACAGTAAAACTGAGCCCTCCAGACAGCACTTCTCAGCCAGTTAGTCTTGGAGGGAACAGCATTTTGAAAGGAAACACAGGACATAATTTAGAGCAGAATAAGGCCCAACTAGGAAAGTCAGAGCAGTGACTGAAATCACCCAAATCACATTTGCTGTCAACAGACTAAACATTACCTAAGCTAATGACAACCTGAAAAAATGTTCTAAGTCGCATACTACAAAAAAACCTGAAATGATGAAGCATTTGCCCCATTGGGGGTGTCTACAAAACACAAAATACTCGTATGATCAAGACAAAACGCTTTCCCCTCTTCCCATGTCATTATTTGTACAATTTCCTATAAGAACCCAGACACGGCCATGCGTGCTAGAAGGGCAAGTGGTTCAGAGACAGGTGGACACATGTCACACACTGGCCAGCCAGCAACAGCAAGCTCCACGCTCAGTGAGAGACCCTGCTTCAAAAATAAGGTGAAGATCAATAGAAGCAAATACATAATGTCTTCCTCGGGCCTCCACATGCACACATATGGGCATGCACCTCCCCTACACACACACACACACACACACACACACACACACACACACACACACATATCCCTCATAACAACAACAACAATAAGAAGTTGCCATGGGGAAAATCCTTTCGATGTAGACACAATAGAGAATATAGACATTGGGAAGGACTTGGCCTCCAGTAAGATCACAAACTACCAACTACGAAGTGCAGGAATAGTTGGAAATAGTTGGCTACTGGATGGGATGAGACCCTTACTTTCTCATGAACATCAAATTGGAGCCTGACTGATAACCAAAATCATTCGCCAAGCAGGATTGTCATAAAGCTCCAAAGCTCTTCCAACGGGTATCTCCCTGCGCCCGAGTTTCCTCATTGTTAAAGCTGTTTTGCAGGCCTGTTAGGAGTCTTCTAGATGATAAGAATTGGGCTTGGACGTGTAACATATGTGAAGATTGCCCCAGTGGGATCACTGTGCACATAAAGAAAAGGCAAGTGCTTGAAGGCTCTCCGATGCATTCTCTTAGTCCAGAGTATGAAGGACTTGAGCATTAGACGACAGAGATTTTCAAAGGCATGACTTTTCTCCCCATGGTCAGGAGCAGTGCCTCCAGGCACCTCTCTAGGACTTGGGGTAACCTCGTTCTGCAGGGATCTACTGAGGTGGGCAGGTGCTCATTTTCACTGACAGCGGACATGAGCGCTAAGTTCATGGTTTACAATAGTCTACACCACACAAATTACAGCAAGGGTATTAATCAAACCACAAACCCTGAAAGATAATAAATAAATGCTCTACTGAAGAAAGCAATTTTCCACCCTATGGTTGACTGGTTTTCCTCACCCATCTGTACAGTTAGCAACTTATTGAGACAAGGATGTGGGGCCTGTAAAACATGACCACACTTCAGCTTGGAAGTGGTTTGCTGTGGTGTTTGTTCCTCAGAGAGGCTGAGATGGTCGTGTGTAAACAGGACCCGGCAGAATGAGAGGGTCAGTCTCAGCAGCGTTGAAACACAGCATATTGTGGCCTGGTGTCTACATCCCAGGATAAATCAGTTGGGTGGGCCTAATGCCCGCTTTGAATCTTTCAATCCTGTCCCTCAATGCGTACTGCCTTTGTGTTTTTCTATACTATTTTTTAAAAGTCCTTTTGTCTGGGTTCTAGTAGCAAACAATAAACAGAAGAAAAAAATGTTAAAAATAAGTAAAATAACCAGTAGCTTTGCCTGAAACTGTTTATTCCCAGAAACATTAATGAAAAAATACTTCCCTAGAAACATAAACCCAACCATGTATGTTTTAGTTCACAGTATTGCCCCCACTACAAAGACGGATGTATGGCATCAAAAATCATTTTGAAGAGGAAGAATATTTTTTACACACATCCCCTTTTTTGTTATAGCAGAATCCCGTTTCCAACTAAATCTCTCTCTATTCTTCTTAGAAACAAACGGGACAGCAAGGACAATGGCTGAAGACGCACCATGAAGTCTGACGTTGGCCACACAGCCAAAGATGAGCCTGGCAGCAAAGTCCCCCACATGAGGTTCACTGCACCTACTAAATATTTTCAGCAACCAAGTGCTGGAGTGTATGAAGGCTGTCTAAGCCAGATTCTTCACACAGCATTCCTCTGATGTTTAATCCACTAGGAAAACACAGGTCTCCCTGCAGGCTGTGGAACTATTAGATGTCAGGGTTTAAACTCACCCTATTTCCGACAGAGGCCTACTATTAGTTATTGGCCTCCGAGCAGCAGCGGAGGGTCAGGAGACTGGCTTCTAGACATGGTCATACAGAGTACACACAAAACGTAGGCATAAAAAGAAAGGCGAAAGAAAGAGAGAGAGAGGAGAGAGAGAGAGAAGAGAGAGCAAACGAGCACATGAGTGTACAACACACCTTCCAACAACAGCAGCCTTGTGATCCCTCTGGTAATATGACCCAGTTTTTGTTTATCATGAAAAGACCCCATTAATGCTTCAGTCCCATCAAACAGCAGAGCCCGTCCATGAATGGCACCTATCAGAGCCCAGGGTAAATCCAATGATTAGACGGAATTTGCCAAAGAGCCTTTGTAGCCGAGAAAAATGCCTACTCCGGAGAGGAATGCAAAAAATTCCTGGGCACACAGGCCCCTCTTTGTTGGCAGCCTGCTGGTATTCTGGAGCAAATACAGGACAAAAATGGGATCTTAGATGCAATGAACATTTGAAGAAAATGGTTTTCAAAGACCCCCTTGAAACGTTCCTTTTAACCCCCTCCCAGGAAGGGAGAAAAAAAACAAAACAAAACAAAAAAAAACCCCGATAAAGATGAATGACAGAACATCTAAAAAAAGCACAATTTATGGCACAGCATAACCTTGGCAATCCTTATTTGAAAGATAGCTTTAGTGAGAGCTCCCTTGTCCTGCTGAGTGTTCTGGTTAAACAGTAAACCAGAGTTAAAGCTTTACAGATAGGAACACACACACACACACACACACACACACAGAGACAGAGAGAGAGAGAGAGAGAGAGAGAGAGAGACAGAGACAGAGAGAGAGAGAGACAGAGAGACAGAGAGAGCGACAGAGACAGAGCTTTCCTGACATACCTGAGTTTTAGCATATCATGAAGCAGCCAGCAGGAAAACGGGTTGGGGCATGAATACCAAACTCGACGTAATAGCCATTTTTAGATTGAAACGAAGCAAAAAGACTTGGCTGAACTACCACTATCATCCAAACATATGTAAGCATCCAGAAAGAGAATCCACAGTCAGGCTAGACAGGGTAAAGAAGGGCAGATAAGACACAAGGACGCTGGGCATCTGTCAGCTGCACTTGAGTTTACTTCTGTACACGAGTGATACTTGTAAGTCAGAACCCACAACGCCAGCCGACACACCACGCTGGCACGGTTTTACTTGTACAATGGCCTAGTCTGCGAGAACACTACCACACCTCATTCAATATGCTTTCCCAGGAAAACAAACTCTTTCAGGTTGTGTGTGTGTGGGGGGGGTGTGTAACTAGAGCAGTAGGGACAGCGCAATTCCTTTTCCTAACACTAAAGATCTAGGTAGCCCTTGACACGTCATTTTGTACATCTGAGTTTCTCACTTTTCTGATAAAGACCCCCCCCATGCCCCACACCTCCTAGGGCCCAAACAATTTTAATGACTTTTCTGCACAGTGTGCCCCTAAGTGCAATCCCTTTCCTCATAACTCTTGTTATAGACTTATTTTATGTTCCATTTTAATGTCTGCTGGGCTGAGGGGAAGCAAAGTAATCATCATGTAATTCTAGTTGAAGGTCCCCCCCCCCTTTCTCCTGGGCTGAAATCTAATAAAATATTATTTATTTGCATCTTTGGAGAGCTATTCACTAACATTTTTCAAATCCATAGGAAAGGGCTCACAAAGCTCACGTGTCTTTATTGCTCCGCCAATGTTGTTCATTTTACTGTTTGTTTTAAATGCCATTTTACTGGAGCCGGTGGATTTACATCACAGACCTGAAGAAGGGATGTTATTTGGGGTGCACACAACAGATGCAAACCTTGGGTTGTGCTTCTCAGTTTGCCATATAACCATATAAAACCCCTTTTCCAGACTTCCCTTGCAAATAACGGAGCATACAGAACTGTGGGGTTATTACACCCCGGTTTATGGCCACCCTTGCCCTTTCTAAGAGTTACCCCCAATAAGTCTCTACCTGGGGGTGTGCTCTTATAATGTTTATGCCACTGCACACCAAAAGAGAGTTCAATTTTGCCTTTGCATCATTAAACACAGAAAGTTTTGCAAACGCTAATGAATGCAGTCCTCTGGCAGCATACGTGCGGTTTACAAACTGACACACTCTCCCAGTGTGTTTAGCAAACTTCCTTCTAGGTCCGGACTGAAATAGCCTTATTACTAGAGTGCTTGCGAATAAAACCCTCAGCTTTTCTGACGTAAAAACAAATAAGCCATTTGGAAGACATGTCCAGAAAAGAACTAGATTTAAGTAGAGCAAGAAGTAAATGTTCAGAAGGATCCCAAGTCTGATACCTTGTAAACGGAGAGTACCTCTCCACCACGCTAGAGGCCTCTGAAATCCTGCCAAGGGCATAAATCCTGAACATATCTTCTAAAAGATAAGAATGAGCTTGGAAAATGGACCATCAAAGAGAGACGCCGTGCCAATAAAACAAGCCACACACATACAGAGTTCTCATTCACTAGATTTCCCTCATCCACAAACCTAGCAGATGGTAGGAGTTTTAAGACTAAGCTTTCAAATAGCAATCTGATGTCCTGTTTAAGCCAGAGTCCTTAAGATCCTCAAGCCAATGCCGTGCACAGCGCACCAACACCAGGAACACAACCACGCTCACATTAAGTCAGGAAACAGAGTAAGGATTGAAAACTTAAAAAAGAAACATTAGCAATCATTATTTATGTAAGTTTTTATGTTTTGCGCTCATTTTTAAATAGTACTATACAGTCTTTTAAAACTCAAGGAAAGCCGGGCGGTGGTGGTGCACGCCTTTAATCCCAGCACTTGGGAGGCAGAGGCAGGTGGATCTCTATGAGTTCGAGACCGGCCTGGTCTACAAGAGCTAGTGCCAGGACAGGCTCCAAAACCACAGAGAAACCCTGTCTCGAAAAACAAAAACAAAAACAAACAAACAAAAAAACTCAAAGAAAATGGTGTCACAGACAACTGACTTCAACTAGGGAGAAGTTTGTCTTTGTTTTGCTTTGTCTTCTTGTTGGCAAACTCTGAGCAAAACCTCACACAAGGACATGCAGAGCTGCCCTGTGAGGAAGGCGCTCTAGGTCAGAAGGTCCTCTGTCTTTCCTCTGTGAGGATTCAGTCCGTCCGTCCGTCCGTCCATACCGATAGCTCTCCATCTTGATTCTCATTCCCAAACAATGGTTTTCTGCCTTCACAGCTGGAAGGGCCTGGATTTGCTGCTGCCTGTCAGAATCCCTGCTCTGTGACTGGTGCCCCATTGGCTCTAATCATGATGGTGGAAGTCAAAGGCAAGGGCCCCAGGACTCACCGGTTTTGACACAGCCCCATTGGCAAGAACAAAAGCCTCAGACAAGAAAGGCATTTTGAAGGCAAGTCCTATTTTACAAACATCCAAGAGGATTATGTTTTTTAGATTTATTTTATTTTCTGTGCATGAGTATACTTTGGCTCAGACATAGAAGTGTGCACCACACACAAGCCCTGTGCAGGAGGGGGGTCAGAAGTGGGTAGAATCCCTTGGAACCAGAGTTATGAATGGCTATGAGCCGACATGTAGGAGCCGGGGATTTGAACACGGGTCCTCTGCAAAGAACAATGAGGGCTCTTAACTACTGAGCCCCAATTTTAATAACTTTTTAAAAAGATTAAAAGATTTTTCAAAGTGTTAGTACTGTACTCTCAAGGAAGGAAGAAAAACAAAACCACGTGGAAGAAATGAATCTTCCAACAAGAGAGGTGTGTGTCCTTCTCCAAAGCACCCCTCAGACCTCTCTTCGTAAGGGGTTGAGTCGCGGGGTGCCCTGCCGTGACGGATCTTGCCATGAAACTAAATGCCCGGAATTGTAGCTGGGACCACACCTTGTGAGGAGGCAGCAGATGCCACCGTGAAGAAAGCGGGTCTTGCTGTGGTCCTGTATGAACAGCAATTAAAGAGCTGGGATGTAATTTCAACCTCCTTCGTGCAGGACCCTGCCTCACCTTCGGCAGGAAATGGGGCCTGAGTCAGTGGGGTGTGACTCTAACAGGAGCCTGTGAGTGGGGTGCAGCTTGGCCATCAGTATAAATCTGTCACGGACACCCTCGGAGAGGAAGAGGGGCCTCCGTGCACTGCAAGTCTTTACACTTTCTGATGCAGATTCTGATTTATGGCACACGGGAAGCAGAGAGCCTTGGAGCCAAGGGGGCCCTGTGAATCAAGGCCAGTTTGTAGGTTTCCGCCCTTTCCAAAAGCCTACACATCTCTAATTGTGCCTGAAGTCAGTCCCTTCTAGCCCCAGGAGGCAGCACCATTTGGTTGAAATAAAAACTGAGGTCTTTCCCCAACAGCTGGCCAGTCCTAGTTTCAAGTTCTAACAACAGGATGAATGGATCAAGACGGTGGAAGGCATAAAGAAGCGTGAGCCAGACTTTGAGAGACCCTCTCCCTAGCCAGACTTTGAGAGACCCTCTCCCTAGTCACCCCACTCCCGGGGATCAGGTTCACCCCAAGATGACAGACCCCACTTTGAAGAGCTCCCTGGCTTTTCTCATCCCCTCATCCCACACTGACAACTGTCTCACAGAGATAACCTAAAAAACAATGACCCAGACAGGACCCCAAGGGAAGCAGCTCCAAACTTCTAGGCAAGAAAAAAAAGGGAAGTGAGTCTGCTAAGAGTAAATGAAAACCTAACCCCAAGTTAGTGCTAATTAATTAAAAACACAGTTTCAAAGTGTCACTAATAGAAGACTTCCTCCGTGCCGCGAGTATTTGACTCAGAGAGTGACTCAAACATTAAAATCACACTCGGGGCGGCTCTTGCGGTGCTGGTAGGCCAAGTGCAATATTTTCCCTGTGAGGCATGCCCGTGCTATAAAAAGAACGTGATGTTTGAAAACGAGTGTCTCTGCTCTGGGCTGGCATTCAAAGCCTCCCTTAGCCCTCCCGCCGCACTTCAAGAGTACAGTATGAATCACGGTCATGTGATGAGCCCCTTCTTGCCAAATTCTTTCATGCTGCTACCACAGTGTGCTCCCTCTTAGGTCTCTGCCAGCAGCGGCTCCTGTCGGCTAGCCAAGACCATCATCGCGAGTGTTGGTGGAGAAGCAGAGCCCTCTGCTCTGGACGCGCCAGCCAGGAGACACGGAGGCGCGTTATTGTAAACAGCACAATGGCTGATCTGACAGGGGTGGGGTTGAGAGACAGGACAGAAACAGTAGTGGAAAGGATGATGTACAGAAAGGGGTCTACTGATCCAGGAAGGTCGTCTCTGTCTGACTGGCATGGGATTGGCTGTCTGAAATCCACTGTCATTTCATTCTCCTGATAGGAGAATCACCCACCCACAGCTTGCGTGAGGAAACTGAGGCCTCCTGTGACAAGTGCCATGCCACAGGCACATGGTCCACGGAGGCAGAGGGGCCTGGAACTCCAGCTGGCGCAGCTTCCTTACTATCTCCCCCATGCTCCCTGGTTCGTCAGCTCAAACTTGGAGCGGCCAAGAAGCCCTTCTTTGACCCTCTTGGGCCCCCTTCATGTTTATAGTACCAATTTCAACAGGGCATGCCACATGTAGGTAAGTATCTGACACCCGGAATAACAGCCCCAGGGTCATTCTTCCAAAGTCCTTGCCACGGAACCATCCTTAAGCCTTACTGTCATTCCAAATGCCTCTCTGGGGTCACTATGGAAACCAGGAGACTGTACAAGGGAAAATATCGTCGTTTTTCAACATTGTGAATCACTGATAGAACCGCTCAGGGTTCATTCCCCCACTTTACTACCAAGTTCCTTTCTGTTCATTTACTGCTGTGGTTAACTACAGAGCGCCTGCCAGTTTTCTGGGAGTCTTCCGGAGTAAGCCTAGCATTATCTGGATCCTCAGAGGCAGTCATGAATGGTGAACCTGGCACTCTCTGGAGTGACAATGCCTATTTATCCCAGGCTTTTTAAATGGCCCCTTAGGTACTAGGGTTTGGCATCAAAGCAGCATTTACATCAAAAGACGTCTGTGCCCAGGGATGGATGAAGGCGCTGAAGACAGAAGAAGTAGTTGTGTGGCCCTCCCTGTCCAGCCTAACAGAGGGGGTGGGAACCTCAGCATTTGTGTGTGTGTGTGTGGGGGGGGGTGTCCTCAGCATTTCAGGGATTTCTGTTTGGCCTGAGGGCAAAGTCTGTGTGGAAGTGGGAGGGAGGGATGCTGGCCTATGTGCCTAGTTTGAGCATGTTGTTTGATACAGCTGCTCCCCGCCCCTCAAGAATCTTACATTTTACACAGAATGTTAGAAACATAGTATCCGGAGTAACAAAACAGCGGTCAGATTTGCTCTCTTTTTCATTTGATCAAATCATGGGCATATATTCCTAAAAGAATAAGAAGGATTATGACAGGTCTCAAACCCACACCTGCTAATGTATTCAGTTCACTTCACTCGACAGAAGTAAGTTCTACAGCAAGTGCGTCCCAGGCTGCTGAGGGTGTGGGTGTGCAAAGAAATAAGAACAAGGTTTCTGTTCTAGTGGAGCTACTTGTTCACCACTCCTGGCGGGAAAACTCAAACAAATAGAACCAGAAAGGAACGGGGGAGGCCGTGACAGGGTTGAGTGGGTAACAAACGACATCACCCACCAAACCTGGTGGTCGGAGTTCAGTCCTGGGAACGCCCATGGTGGAAGCGGAACGATGGTGGAACCAAACGGGGCAAGCTGGCCTGAGGTCTGCACACATGCCCTCGGCGTGCACACACATCACTTAAAGAAAGAGATGGTAAAATTCTGAAGCCAAGCCGTCCGCCTGCTCTGCCGTGGTTGGCCTTGGCAACTTTATCTCCGGGCCTTGCTCATTCCATCAGTAGAAAGAGGATGACGGGAATGCTTATCTCATGGGGTCTCTTTCTCAAAGGAAACACAATCCTCACAATACCCAGGGTGTGTGCTTTCCCATGACCTAATTCACGTCCCAACTAGGCTTTGTCAATAGCCACCTACCTAGGGCGTAGGCCCCGCACACTGTGTGCACAGCGCTCTCTCCGCAGAACCTCTCTAAAGCGCCCCCCCCGCCCCCGCTTCTGTCAGCAGGCATGCATCTTTGCACACTTAAATATTGGACACGTGTTTACTACAGCACTAGGAGGGTACTCCCAGGAGCCGTCTGCGGACTTCTACAGCCCCTCTGACCAGCCTCAATTCCGGCCAAGGTCACTTTGTCAGGAGGTGGAGGAACAAATGCTGAGCCGCAATGGTAGCTTGTGGTACCCCAGGTGTACCAGGTGTGTTTGAGTTCCAAGAGAAAACAAAACAAAACAAATAAAAAAAAAATCTTTTTTGGTGGGGAGGGAATTTGGAGGGGAACAATGAGATGGTCCTGTATTCATCACAACAGTTTTAGCAAAATCCATACGAGAGGAGCCTAGAAAGATGGCTCAGTGGTTAACAGCACTGGCTGATCTTCCAAAGGACCAGGGTTTTAGTCCCGGCACCTACATGGTAGCTCAGAACCATCTGTAACTCTAATCACTGGGGATGACACTTCTTCTGGCATCTGTGGGCACCAAGCATGCATGTACTTCACAGACATATACAAGGCAATATACCTGAACAGATAAAATAAATAAATAAGGTTTTAAAAAAATGAAAGAAATCTTAACTGCCATCAGGATATTCAAAGTTCTGTGGCAAAGGTGATTATGGAGTTCCGGGCAAGCAGGGCCAAGTGGAAACTTTAGTTCTCAGGAAACTAAAGCAGAATATCACAAATTCAAGGCTAGCCTAGGCTAGAGCTCAGGGCCAGCCTAGACAACTTGATATGTTTTAATATACAGGGCCAGTGAGACCGCTCAGTAGGCAAAGGATCTTGCTCCTGATTCTGACAACCCGAGTTCAATCCCCAGAGCCCATGAGGAAGAGGACCGAACTGATTCCCACATCTCTTCCTGCTTACACATGTAACTCCTGAAATTCAGTAACATGCCAGGGCTGGGTTTGAAATCACACCCCTCCTCTGAGTACCTCTATGTGATCTTGTAGCCAGTCTCCTTCCCTGTAAGGCCCTGTAAGAGGAGGTGGCAGGAAGGACTCGGGGAGCTTGAGAACCTTCATCTCAACTGCAATGTCAGAGTGAAAACTGTCTGAGAAGAGCCCTTGAATACCGCTCAGCATCCCAACGTCTTCACCATCTCCATCTGCAGCCCTGCATGCCAGTTACTCAATGGCCACTCTTTTGCAAGCGGAAAAAAAGATAGCCACAAAGATACACATGAAATTCAAGCTTAAGAATCTGATCTTTCTCTTGATTGACTTAATTCAGTGACTCACCTTTAAAAAGGGTAATTCCATGGCATGCTAGTTTTTATGATCAGATCCCATAGTTTTGAAATTTCATCTTAGCAATTGGCTGCCGTTACGCTTAGCATTTTTTATTTTTTTTATTTTTATTTTTGTTATTCTGGCTTGAGACAGGAAAGGGAGGGGCAGCTAGTCTTGCAAATACCTTGGCAAAAAGAAACCATTTGCAGTGTGAAGTGTGTGTGCCATGAGGTGTGTGAGTGATCCAAGGTGTTATTTATTCTCAAGGAGCATGCCCCTTCCAGAGGCTGCCACCAGGGCCGCGGGTGCGCGAGCAAACAAGCGAACGAGACACACACATTAGCTCATGTGACAAATCGCAGCGTTTGCCAAATGGAAGAGAACAAAAACTTGGAGGAAAACAGTTTGTTTTCAATCTACAAGGATATTAATAAAACTGAAGCCCAGCATTGTGGCTGCAGTTCCCAGGAAGAACTGTGTTCTCCAGCCAAAAGAGCAGAACAACAAACGCCTGTGTCTCCATCTCGTGATGTCATTTAAAACCCCGTTATTTATCATGAGCCCTGCTGCCTGGAAACACATCTCTCTGCAACTTAGGCACCAGAAAAGAACACCCGAGGACAGATTACCCGGGACAAGATTTGTAATTCAGACGCAATAAATCCAACGAATGCAATTTGATCCATTATCTGACAGCCCAAAAGCAAAAGCTTTCCGGAGAAAAAAATCCAAAGGAACTCTAATTAAATTAAAACAAAACGAATTTGCCATAGGACCAGAAAGAGGGGAAAGTAGAGGAATATGCACACTTCATAAAAGCCTCTCAATACAAATATGATTCATGCATACAGAGGGAAAGAGGGGGACGGACTGTGCGACCGGACACCATCTGAAAATTCAGCCCTGGAAGGCTCGTCCCTGGCTCAGTGTGCATTTGATCCCACCGCAAGAAAATTCCCATTTGGACATCCTAAGTGGTTAACGCTTTAAGTCCACATCTATATGATACTCAGCACACTCCAGGTGCAGGGTGAACTGCTTTACATAGAAACGAATTGAATAGCATCGACAGCCATGATCAATAGCATTATCAATTCCATTCTGCAGCCCAGGCAGCAAAGCCAGGGGGTCTGACAGAGGACCTGAAGCAAGATTGTTTGTTGTTCACTGTACCTTGTCTGGAGACATTCCCCACTTCGAAGGCAGCCCCGGCAATAACACGTCCAGCCCTTAACTTAAAGGTGACCTAGGTCCTCCTTAGAAAAAGGCTGACAGAACGCAAGTCATCACTAGCGTTTTCTCCTAGGGCATCACTGTTCATGGCCACCTCTCTCTTCCTCTTCTATTCCTAGGGCACTCTTTCCACCCTTAAGGAAGTGCTAAAGCTCATCACTTTGAACTCTTTAACCTGCAGACACCATCAGTAGGCATGACAAATCTGAACACAGACTCTTTATCCTCGTCTTCCTACTTCAGGCTGGGCTCTTCATGGAAACATGTACGCACCAGGCACGCAGCTCACATGTGGGGAGGTCAGGGGACAATCTGCCCCTCTATTATGTAGGCTTCTGGGTTGAACTCTGGTCATTTGGCTGGGAGGCAAGCACCTTTAGGAGCTAAGCTGTTTTGCCTGCTACTTTGATCTCGATCAGGTACTTAAAATCAAGCACCATTGCCTGAAGGCTTACGATGATGGGCACTGAGCCACCGGCTTTGCTTACACTTTCTCATTCAGTTCTTTCAACTTTTCAAGTTTTTACTGCCATCCCCATTTTACAGACGGAATGATGAAGGCCGAATAGATCGAAGTATCCGGTCAAGGTTAGGGGATCCTCAGCAACCCAAAAGAAGTAAAGAGGGCCTTTAGGAGAGGTCCTTTCCACTTCTAGTTGGTCCGCTGCAGGATCTTCTCTTCTCTAGGCCTCAGTTTCCCACCCTTGGGAAGGTTCTGCCACACTCAAGAGTTCCTCAGTCTTTGTTTTGAGCGCTCAGCTGCTCTGGCTGGGCCTCCCTCCCAGGCTCTGCCCTGTTTTGTTTCTGCTGCTGGACCCAGTACAGAGGCAGTCCTGGCAGCAGCTCAGCGGAGCCCAGCAGAGGTTTCCTCCTTCCCCCGCACTGCTGGCGGCTTCAGTATGAACCGAAAGGGTGTGCAGGGGCCAACTGGCAGAAGTGCACCCCGAGCAACAGGATTCTCCCACCCGGGAGCCGCAGAAGGGCGGGCCCGCCTTCCGCCAAACTCACTGCGAAGGTTGCTTTGGGCGCGGAGTCACCAGCGGTGTCTGGTGCTAGCCGCCCCCCCCCCCCCGTTCCGGGCAGGGCAGACGGATTTGGTGAGAGACTGATTACCGGGAGGTAATGAATGCTCTGTGTGGTCCCATGCCAGCAGCTGACCGCCCAGGGACAGGAGGTGGAAACACGGATCTGCAAAAGCCAAGTCCCGACCTCACAGCCTGGACCTCCGAGTAGGCTGCAGAACCAGCCCTGCCAAGGGAAAGGGTGCATGCAGTTGCAGTGTGTGTGCGTGTGTAAGTGTGAGTGTGCATGTGCGTGTGTGTGTGTGTACGCTTCCTTCAAAACCTGCAAGACTAGGTTCTAGAATCAGAAGGGCTTTTCTCCAGGAAAAAAAATATTCCCTTTTTCTCTCCTCCCTCCCAGTCTCTCCCCTGGCCTAGGACAATGCTGAGGCCTGGACAATTCCAATCACAACCGGATCTTTCTACTACTTAGTAGCATAGCGGAGGATTTATTGGAGTGGTGTTTGTTTTGTTTCGCTACTATTAAGCAAGACCGCTTCATAATCCTTTAAATGTTTTTAGCCAAGTCTTATTTACATATCCTGGCCAGCGAGCACGTGACTAACCCAGGACTCTGCAGGGAGAAGGCGTTTGGAATGCTGGCACAAACAACGTCTGTAGTGAGAAACAGGAGGACTGTCTCTCGCTCCAGCGGGACGCAGCACTCTCAAACTGGAGACGCACTGGGACGAGGAGAAGCTGTGGAGGTAGGTTTTGAAGAGGCCAGCATCGCTTTCCTGACCCCTTTTTCCTCAGGATAGACCAATGCCCACAGCATCTTCAACATAGCAGCAGCGATTCACTGTCTTATTAATCCTAAGGCTAAGACTTGCTGCCCTTTCCAAACTCCCAGACCAACCAGAAAACAAGTTATGTTTGCGTGGACTGTCTAGAAATTACCAAATGCATAAGTATGTCTGTAAATGAATGCTGTCAATATTTACTAGGTGATTTTTTTTTTTTTTTTGGTTTTTCAAGACAGGGTTTCTCTGTAGTGTTGGAATTTGTCCTGGAACTAGCTCTTAAACCAGGCTGACCTCGAAGTCACAGAGATCCTCCTGCCTCTGCTTGCCAAGCGCTGGGATTAAAGGCATGCGCCACCACCGCCTGGCTACTGTATGATTTTTTTTTAAATGTCACAGGATCGTATCAAACACCAGCATCTGCCTTTCACTTCATAGAAAAACTGCATGGAGCCAGTTATGATTAATATCACTTCTTAAAAATGCAGCTGATGAGCCAGGAGAAAATCAAATGGTTCGGAAGCTGAGGTGGCAGGTGTTGCGTTGTTGTTTGGCTTTGTGAAAGAATCCTTAGCCCCAAGATGCGGAGCTACGAACAAGGACTGCTCAGCAAGGAGAAATTGTTTAACCTTCTCCTGCAAATACCAGTGAGATCTTGACTGGAGGCTGTCCAGTTCTCAGGCAAACATGCTACATACTCCTTCATCTTCCTTCATATTCCTTCCTTCCTTCGTGTGTGTGTGTGTGTGTGTGTGTGTGTGCGCGCGCACACGCGTGCGCCTCTCTCTCTCCTATTTCTGGCTAATCCTTCCATACAGCCATGCCTCACATCCTATTCAAGCCACGGATCCTATGTAAGCAGACATTTTATTATCCTTAATGTTTAGGGACCATATTAAGGTCCTTCTATTTCCCTGTCTTGTCCTAAGAGGAAATGCATGAACATAGGACTCTAATAATATTGTTGGTGGCAGCTTTTATTTGAACCTTTAAATGCCAAGGACAGCGCATGCCACTAACTGCACCAAAATACTAACAAGGTATTTTCCACCAAGTTCACCTAGCCCTTCTAGAAAAAGGCAAGCAAGCAAACAAAGGGGGTACCATACCAGGAAGTTTGGGGGGTAAGCGGCAGGGGCAGGGCAGTGACTCAGGAGGGTGGGAGGAGGTTTCAGTTCTCTGTTCTGAACTGAATGCTTTGGAGAAACCTTTGCCCCTGATGTTTTATTCAGCTGGGATCACCAGGGCCGCTGAAGCCCTAACGGATTCGGGATGTGGGAGGGGCACCTCAGCTTTAGCTGGCCACTTTTTTTTTTTTTTGTAACCACTTGCATACTTCTGGTCAACCACTGTAAAATAAACAGTCCTCCCAAATGTTTTTGTTGTCTTTGACAGCACGGCAATAATTCACCCGAAGTGCTGGGGGATAGAGTCGCACTCAAGACTGCTGCCAGGCCGGCATTTTCTGATTTCTATTTATCCAGTTGTTTTTACCTGAAGAGATGCCAGACAGAGAACATAAAACATTCCAGAGGTGTGTTAAATTTATATCTTCACCCCGTGTTCCCATCAAAATACATGTGTGTGTACGCGCATGCGTGTTTACATACACACACGCGCACATGCGGATAAACATAGTTATTTGCATGTCTAACCTATATCGGGAACAATACTCCTCTAAAGCATTTGCTGGCTTTGTACTTGGATTTTTGTTTCAAGCTTGAGAAGTGTAGCTTCCAAATTATGGTAATTTTTATCCATGCAAATGCAGTTTTAGACTAATATTTATTCCTGTTTGGAAAAGTCTGGGGGAAAACATGTCCTAACACATTTTATGCTTACTTATTTAATATTCTTGATCCATTTTTCTCTTCCGTGCACATACTAAAAGTGTATAGGAAAGGGATATATATATATATATATTTCTATACATATACATATATATCAAACTTGATACAGTTTATTCAAAATAGCTTGACTTTCTTTTGGGGGCTGTGGGATTATTGGTAGAGGTTTTTATATTACCTATAAAGGAAATAAATTATACTCCTGAGTCAAGAATGAAAGAGTAAAAAGTACCTTGAGAAAAAAGCCCATAGACTGTGCACTATTACACGGGCTGTCTTTGCGGAGGACAACATTTGAAGGAAGAGATTGGATGGTTGTTCACCTGCGTGCCCCAGCCAGCAAGCACACCATGACCAGAGCTTCTAGTCTCTGAATGGTAGGAAAACAGAGTTTAGCATACAGGCCACCACACCTGCATTCCTTGAAACCCATGCACCCTAAATGCCTGGGCTGGCTTTGAGCTTGTCCAGCAGAGAGCAGTGAAACACTGTCAATAAACCGACTTCTGGAAACCAAGCCAGGGGACCGCCAAAGCAGAACTGGCAGGCCCAGCAGGCTCACAAAGAAACTGCATTTGTAGGTTTAAAAGACAGATAGTCACTAAAAGCTGGCCACACTGGAATGATGTGCACCATTGCATTAAATGTTAATATCACTTTTAAATGAGGAAATAAGGAAGACAGTTCAAAGGAAAAGAAGTGTCTTCCACAAGTGGCTCCCTCTCTCAATTCCACTACTCCAGCAAGGCTGCCGGTTGGCACTCAGGATGGCCTTCAGGTCTGCTCTGGAATCCTGCCGCCCACCTTGGCAGATCTTCCGGCCTCCTTGGCTGGCAGCACAATGAAGGCTTGGGCAGTGGAAAAGCAGTTTGTCCACCACACAAGGTTGGAGACAAACACTGTTGCTAAGAGCCATCTGGGGAAGCCTGCAAACGGTTTGCACAGACTAGAGTTCAAAATGAGGTTCGCAGTGGGGGTGCAAAGGGTGCTTCCAGGTGAAGTGATTGATGGCATTAAACAGGAACGTGTTAACAGTGTAACACAAAAGGACGCCTGTGACCCAAACACCTCACTGCTAGCTGGGGTGAGGCTGGGGTGAATTCACCTAGAGTAAATAGGTTCTTTTTCCACAATAGCCCCACGATCGAGTATTAGTGAGTGAACCCGTTGCGCTTCATTGCTTTTAAGAAAAACATCCATTTTCACCAAAGGGAATGTGAGGCTTTGCAGTTCCACCAGACGGCACATGGGATTTGATCTCTTACTTTTCTTGGGTGCAAAGGAGTGCAATCTTTATTTTTATTTTAAAGAGAAGATATCAGAGAAGGGATCTAATAATCCAGGCGGATCGTGCATTTGCTCTACTGGAGTGGAGATAATACTGTAAGCAAACAGTACACAAACGTTCTTTTGGCCAGTAGATGGATGCTTAGCCATGCCAAAACTTTTCCCTCCTTGTCTTCAAAGTGCTAGGCTCAAATGCCAGCCTCTGCATGCGGGCTGCCAAAATACAAAGTGAAGTACGGGGCAGGACACTTCAAAGAGGCGAGGGCCCTGTGGCACTGTGCCCAGAAAGCACGCCGTATAGCAGAGTGGACATCGAAGAGACCGGTTCATGTCAGAAGTTACAGATACGTCTTAGTTTTCTCCCAGTGATCAGTGTCATTTGCCCTTGCTTGGCAAGCTCTTCTCAGCCATTCTATCTGCTGGTCTTGAAGAACGCACTCCCTCTCTACCCTTTTCCAACATCCTCTATGGAAAACCTCCCAGAAAAAAAAAAAAAAAAGAAATAGCTCCAGAGGGCTAGCAAAACTTGAGCCAATATACACCAGCTTCCTGCTGAGGGGGCAGACTCAAAGGCAGAACAACAGGTGACAGAGCACTCTGGTGTCCCATTCCGGCCTTTCCCCCAGCTCAGAAAGCCTGTCTTTAACTAACTCTAACTCTTTTTCCCCACCCCCACACTTTTTTTTTCCTTATCAGTTCAAAGGAGAACAATGAATTCCTCAGGCCCACAAGAATGTGACAAGGTGTCAAGAAAGGCAGCCAGGAAGGTGATGTATGGCCCAGGCAGCTCCCATAAATCACTTCCCAGCCAGGGCTACAAAGAAAAGCCAGTCAGCTATAGGCCAGAGCCTGAGGCCCTCACAGCCCACCCTGTTTCAGCTACAGTGTCCTTAAAGAGGCTCACCTGTACCCCCCACCAGCACACACCCTTCACACCCTTCCCATCCCTGCTGCTCCAGGGTTAAGAGGGGCTCTTTCCCCAATGTAGAACACTATAGAATTTAATGTGCTTTAGGGACGTGTGTTTACATGGCTCTCCTAAAGGCTGTCTGGAAGATTCCATTTGAAACTAAAAGCTTACAAATGGCAAGAACACTTGCTCTTAGGTAACAATGTGATCTTAAACTTCGGACTTGAGTGGTGAAAATGATTTTAAGATTTCAAAAATCATAATCCAAAGCCAGGAGAAGCATGACTTTCCAGGCTAACCCTGGGCTACATGTCTCAAACAACTAAAACCATTCGGAGAAATTGAAAATTACCGATCTAGAATCCCTTTCTAGGCTCATAGAACATTGATTACTTGAAAGAGACATTCAGTATGTTGCTTGTATGTGCTAAAATGAGGAATGAAATGGTGTCCGTTGTCTTATGCAAAGTAACCTGTGGGCAAATATTAAACATCAAAGACGCTTTATGCCCACGTTTTAATATATTGAGTTCTGCGCTATGATTTGGGAAGGAGTGTACCATAGACATTTAGAGTTCAAAAACTAAGTAAATATTTAAATGCAAATGACTGACCAATTTCATAGCAACTTTTAGAATCCATTCTATGGACACCATAGTCCAGAATTCCTAACATTTCTTTAAAATACCATGCGTGTACAGTGAGGTGGCCCACAGCAGCTAGGTAAGCCATCTGTAAGCAGATGGTAAATGACAGGACTTCTGCATTTGAGAAGCCAACTTGCAGCAGCTCCATGGTTAAAAGGAAGACAAAGGGGCTGGAGAGATGGCTCAGAGGTTAAGAGCATTGCCTGCTCTTCCGAAGGTCCTGAGTTCAATTCCCAGCAACCACATGGTGGCTCACAACCATCTGTAATGAGGTCTGGTGCCCTCTTCTGGCCTTCAGGCATACACGCAGACAGAATATTGTGTATATAATAAATAAATAAATATTGTAAAAAAAAATAAAATAAAAATAAAAGGAAGACAAAGGCTTCCTAAAGAAACAGTCTTGTCAAAAACCGAAGACAATAACAAGAGGTAAAGTCTTTCCCTGATTTTCCAGAGAGACCAGAACGAGCCAGAGAGCATGCAACTCTATTGCTTCTCTCCAAGGACTTTTTATTTTGAATAAAATATTCTGAAACACACTGGGAAAGCAGAGCTCTATGCTACTTACTGATCCTATTTTTTCTCCCATTACTATGAAAATAATTAGAAGAATTCTAAGAGGATAGAGAAATAGAAATACAAGCATCTACAGAATTAGTACTTCAGACTAGCAGCGATACCAGGCGTACTATGAAAAACAAGCTGAATACAAATAAGGGTTATTTGTCCTGCATTCCGGTCTTTGAACTAAGGACCCCATGGTTATTATAAATTGCAGTTTCTAATGCATGTAAGTATATCACCTGAATATAATATCATTTACTCCTTCACAATGACAACTATCCAATTAAATAGTGAAAAAAAAAAACAAAACTGGCTATTGTTGCAATCTGCTGTCCTGGCCTGTCACTTGGGTACCCTGCCCCTTTAAGAAACAAGTTCCAGCCACTCCCAATCTCTTCCACTGAGGCAAGCAGATCTCCGCTTCCTTTCCAGCCTGCTTTGTGCAGTCCCGTGTGTTCTTTCTCTCTCTGCCCTCACTCTTCTGGAGAGCTTCTGCCTCTCTCTTCTCTCCCTTCCGCTCCTCCCCTTCCCTCCTCTCTCCCCTCTCCACAACCCACTAAATAAACTCTATACCCAAGCTCTTTCTGTCTGTCTTCCAAGCAGCCTCAGGTCACCCACCAGGGCACCCGCTGAGGCATCAGGTGACCACCATGGGAGTGGCCTCGGGTCACCCCGCATTTATGAATGATAACAGCTCTGAGTGTCATTAACATAACCAAAGAAGTCTATAGTAAGCCCCTGTGACTATGTCTTCTAGGATGGGAATGGAGGAAAATCCAATTTGGGGATACACTGGAGAAATTATTTCTCATATTAACTACTACATGCTACTTGGCCTATGGAGTTCTTTTTACATTTACACATTTGTAACAAACCAAACCTACTATGGTTCCAGTATCCAATTACACAGTAGGTCTAAAACAGTCTTAATCTGGGGCAAAAATCTCGGCTGGATGAAGGGAGGGGAGACCCTCCTAGTACATGTAGACCTTTGAGAGTCAATACTTCTGCAGCGGAAAAACCTGCAGAAAGCCCTCTTGTAAACTGTGACCCGATTTTCCTGAGATGAGGTTGGTTACAGACTGGAAAGAGGAGAAGCAGATACTGGGGCCACCCATTTAAAATGTTGTCCATAATTATAAGAATCCCTTGAGAAAATATTAACCTTCATCACATATGTATATTAGAAATATGGAAATGCATATTACACATATATGTATAATTTAAATGTCCAATAAGGCGCTTTCTGCCAAGTTCTTCTACGGGGAGCTACTTATCCATATGTGAGTCCCCGCAGAGATACCAAAGTCTTTCTTCTGTCCCGTAAGTGTCGCCGTCCTCCTAGACGAAGAGCACACCTGTAGCCATGAGTACTAACTGCTGCCATCTAGAATCAACCTCGATGCCAAAAAGAAAAGATACTGAGAGGAAACGAGTTTCTTTCTGTTGTTACCATGTTGTAATGTTTGGTCCAGAATCCAAAGGGTTGGTCATGCAGCCACAGATTCACATGGACACATACATCCCTCGGATGCTTCTCAGGACAGACGCTATGCTGTACACTCCAGGCTCTAACATCAGTGACACACAGTGTCATGCAGGAAAAGTACATTAGTGAACAATCACAGCACGTCAGGACACGGACACGTGCTCTGCTTCAGGTGTGTCCACTGCAGGCAGCGCAGAGGAAATAGCAAGATTTGAAAAAGGGACTACATATCGGAACTGGCTTTGGGGAGACGTGTTGACATTTCTGATGGAAAAAGAAAAGAGGTAAAGAAAATACAATCTGACCACACGTGTGAAAGAACCCTTGCAAGCTGGCAACAACAACAACAACAACAACAAAAAAAATCTGTTGTTTATGGATAAGACTTGAGCTAGTGGGTGGTAGGAACCCAGATTAGAAGTCAGTCCTGGTGCTGTATCCCTTGGTAGAGTGGCAGTCATTGAGAGACTTTATCCCTTGGTAGAGTGGCAGTCATTGAGAGGTTTTGCTAGGTTTGTGCTTTGGTAATAACACTTGAGTGATATTGGCGGTGGGGTGAGCAGAGAAGACCAGAGACGGCTAAGAGTTCAGACAGGAGAAGAGTGATCAGAGCTCATACGAAGAAGGACGTGGTGTGGATGGAGGAAAAGGAAGCTGGAAACATGGTTCAATGATGTGAGATGTCCTTCTGTATATGTGTTGTTCTTATTGGTTAATGAATAAAGCTGCTTTGGCCTATGGCAGGGCAGAATATAGCCCAGCTAGAAGAGATTTAGGGGAGGAGTAGGCAGAGTCAATGAGATGCATGTAGCTGCCGAAGGAGAAAGACACCCAGAACCTTTACCAGTAAGACACAGTCTTGTGGGAAGACACAGATTAATAGAAATGGGTCAATTTAAGATATAGGAGTAAGTAGAAATACGCCTGAGCTGTTGGCCAAGCGCTGTTGTAATTAATATAGTTTCTGTGGATTATTCAGGCCTGGGCGGCCAGGAGACACAAGAGCAGTTTCCACTTACAGTTCAGGGCATATTTATGAGTACTGAATGACAAGACGCTGAGTGCTGGGAACAGTCAAGGGGGGTCAGGTGGATAGGATGCCCTCCAGTAAGCCAAGAGGCCAGGCACTGAAATGCAAGAAGTAGCTGGAAGATAGGATGTGGTAGAGCTAACTCAGGGTGCAGCCATGGAAGGAAAACTAGAGAGATGAGCAACAGACACAGGGCAGCAGGGTCAGAAGAGCATGTCGGACTTAGAGGCAAGAAAGGACAGAGAAGGTTAAGCATTTGTTCTGGGATCCAAGGTAGAAAAATGTGTAACTAAGAAGCTCAATACATGTGTTGGGTGTTTAAGCATCAACACTAACAGAGGCCTAGGGAGCACTTTGGCCTTTTCAGGGTGGAGTGATTTGAAGCTCACTTCAGATGTGTTTCGTCGGGGTACTCTAGGGAGGGCCAAGAGTGGAAGCCCATAGGAGTGGAAGAAAGACACACAAAGGCAGAGTGTTCCCAGCCATGACATGATGCCTTCAATCTACAAAGAGCAGGCTGTGCTGACTCCTTTTACTGTGCCCAAATCCTGCAAACTCAGGGATGTTCTGGCACTGCGCTACAAGTCTGTAGAACCCATAAAGCCATTGGAGGTCAGTGAGGCATGAGCAGCTCAAATAGGAAAGTTAAGTCTGTCATTAAAAGCAAAGGTGGCTTCTCTGTTCTTGAACCCTCCAGAGGATGGGGCATGGACACAACAGACATGGTGATTTTCACAGACCCCAACAGCTCACTTGACATAGCTCCGTGGAGCTAACCACCAGCGTACAAACTAAACGTGCCTAACAAAAGAATGTACCCTCTCAACTAAAGGGAAATCCATGCATTTCGGGATCCCCACAGGAGAGGGAGATGGTGATGGAGAAAACACATTCTACCTCATTAACTTTTAGTTTGGGGAATTTAGACATGGAACATTCAGAAATCTCCAGAGAAGGGGAAAAAATAATAGCTGGCGGCAAAGCCAGAGGCATCTTGCTTCTGTTAATGAACTTCAATTCATTTTCCATTCACACGCTGGAGGAAGAAATCCATTTATATGGATTAAGAGGGCCTGGAAGAGACACTAAGGCAGGTGTTGGTGAACACGTTCTGTTGTGAGATAATAAATATTCTAGGCTTTGTTGATCAGATGATCTCTGTGACAGGTTGATCTCTGTTGATACAGAAAGAGCTGCCACCAGCAATATATTCACAAACAAGTCACTGTGCCATGAAAATTTTGTCAATACAGGAACTCATAACATTTTCATGCAACAAAAAGCACTAGTTTTTATTTTATTTTTTTCAGTCATTTGCAAATAGAAAAATATGCATTAAAACATATTTTGGAAGGTGGGGAACACAGGGTCTTGCTGTATTGTCCTGACAGGCTCCACACACCTACTCATGACCTTATGAAATAGTTGGCACTGCTGGTATGCACCTCTGAGCCCATAAACACGTTTCAAAAGCTGAATTCTAAAGCACGAAGTTGGTATAGCAGACGGCTGTGCCGCTTATGTCACCAGGCTGTGGCTGATGAGAGGCCACTGTGCCCACAATCTTTCTATGCCAGTTCAGATCGAGTTGGCCATTCCGTTGCTTAGACTCTTCAGTAGTTTCTCATTCACGATGCCCAGTCACCATATGCCTGTCACATTTACCTCCCGACTTGTTCCCACCTACTTTGGAGACTCACTGTTCACATCCACCCCTATGCTATAAACCCAGCTCTCTACCCAAACCCAACTTGAGGCTCTTGATTGAACCCACCCTACACTTGCTCCCCTCCACTGACCCAGGGCTACCCTGGCATGACACGGGAGACCTCTGCCATGAAATTCCTCTATGAGTTGCCCCATTAAAGTCCCTTTCATTCCTTGGTGCTCGGTTGAGGCACCAACCACCTCCTTTGCATAAAGACTTTCTTCTTTTACATGGCTGAAATAAGATCACAGTTTATGACTTATATCTTGATACATAAATAACCACCTGATAGGACTCCCTAGGATTATATAAGACAGTGAGACAATGTTAATAAAGCCTACAGTGATCCTTGAAATTGACTTACCCCTAAACTATAAAGGAGCTAAAGCCATGTTGGATTTACTTACACAAAACTTACAGTGACCTGAATGTATGCTATGCGCTTAGTAAATTTTATTAACTATAAGATGAATATTAAGTACTATGTCTTTTTTGTGAAGCACAATCAATGGCTTTAATCCTAAAGCTAGGTGTGAGAAGAGCTAAAACGCAAGATTTCTTTGATTTTTCTACTTGAGTTGACTGTATGGTACAAAAAAAAAAAATAATCCATGGACCATGGTGGCTTATACACCTAGGACCAGGAGTCAGTCTGACTACTGTCTTTCTTGTGTATCTGTGAAAGCTGCTTAAATTTTCTTACATTCTGTTTATTCTTTGATAAAACTGTCAATAAAATGTCTTGAAGGAACATTCTAGACTACTCTAATACTGCTTTCTATTTGGTAGGCTTTTAGTACATGTGAATTGAGAATATTAAATAGGACCCATATACGTGGCCAACACTGTGGAACAATGCTCAAAATAGTACACTCCCGAATGAAATGAAAACTGTCTCCCAACCATTGTTTTATAAAAGTAGAAAGAGAGCAACAATCTCTTTGTCTTTCTTGGGGGAGAATCCTGGAAATTGAAGATGCTCTACAGTGTCTGAGGGTTGATCCAATGGAGAACACCCTCTGCGGCATTTAGCCTTAGCAAACAGTGAGAGTGAACATGAGCTATGATGTGAGGTCAGGCTGAGAACCCATCCAGCTAGCATGTGGGGCACTACACACAACCATAAGGGTTCTTCCATGAGTTCATGGATGAGCTGCCATCTTCCCTCTCCACTCATTCAGACTTGTAAAGGTACGAGGTGATGGAGAGGGGGATGGTTCACTGAATAATGTATATCCGAACTAGTGTGGCACAGGTTGTCTTCCACAAAACCCAACCATGGCCTACTTGGTATTGAGTTGAATCCTTAGAAAACTGCTTGTAGCTACAATCTCACTAAGCTGATTATTTAATAATTTTTTTTTTGCCTCAGTGATCAAGTAGCAGGTTAGGAATGCCAATCTCTTACAGTACATATAGTACAAAAAATATTGGAACCCATTAGCCTCATTTGAATGTTGTGTGCTGGCAACTTAAAGTGCCACGGCATTCATGACAATGTCTATATTTTGTCACAATTCTTAATTCAGTTTCCATCTCAAAATGCCATGGTCCTATTATTCTACCAAGAACGTGTGTGTGTGTGTGTGTGTGTGTGTGTGTGTGTGTGTGTGTATATAAACAGCCATGATGTGTGGTGGCCACACCTATAACCTCAGCACTGGAAGTCAAAGTCTGAATGATTACAAGTTCAAGGCCAGCCTAGGTAAAATGGTGATTTTTATTCTTTACTTGAAAATGAAAACTAAATACAGAATTAATAACCAATAAAGGATTAACAACCAGGTCAGACATCGCTGAGCTGAAACGTAACTGAAGCTGACAAGAGCATTCTCATCGAATCTAGTAGGGATTTCAGAGAAAGGGTTTGGTAGAAATACATATGTTCTGAGTTATTCTGACATCTCGTAGTTGATTCCTTAACTATACTTTGAGATGTAGGACTATGGAGAAGATAGTTATGATCTATAGGTACAGTATCTAGAAGTACACTCTCATTTCCCCTTTGCTCCATCTCTGAGGTAAATGATACTTGAGTCCAAAGGGTGTAACTCATCACCCCAGTTTCCTCTTTCCTGTTTCAAGTTCAGACCCCGCTGGGAAGTAACCCGACCCCTCTGGATCTTCACTGGACAGTAGCCAGGATGAGGGCTTGCTTTCTCCTTGCAGTCTACAAAGCTACCTACAGCTCAGAAATGCTCTTTGACATGGTCTGAACTCAAAGGACAAATGAATTTTGCATTTTTAAATCTGAAGGCAGAACAAAGAAGTCGGAAACACGATACTTCAAGACCGGTCACTTATCTGCTCTCCCAGTGAAAAAGGAGGCTCCAGGCTCAAAGAATGCAGCGATATACCCACTATTTACTCCCCGGAGACTTCACTGTCACCAGAGTCTCCACTTCCAGAAGCACTCAGCAGATTCTCCCCCCTTTTTGTGGGGCCAGCTATAGGAGGTGACTGGGTATCTGTCCCTTCTCAGATATTCAGAGACTCTTTTGTGAGCAATGTAGGAAAGACGAAAGGGCTCCAAAGGGGAGGACATGGGGAAACAAAGGGGACAGGTCTACATGTTGTTTCTGATACCTGTTCTCATTTTGTGTCATGGTCAGTGGCAGATTGGGAACCAAAATTTGGTCTTTCTAGCAACATGGTACCCAAGTCTAGCCATTTACGCTCTTACGGAAGCCGGCTGTGGACAACCTAACAAGCCAAGGTGGGAATGCAGGGACGTGAGACAGGGAGAGCATGTGCCAGCTCTCGAGGGGCTCTTCATCTTACACGTGAAACTTTAAGTGTACCGATTCACATCTTCTTTTCATTTTCTCCCAACCCCTACCCAAACTTCCGGTTCTCAATATCTCTTGCCTCAACTTTGCGTCCCCACAAGACTTATATCCTCCACTTTTACACTATTTGAGCTTGGCAGCAGCATGCCTGGGTTGATTTGTGTGTGCTGTACCCAATTGGTTTGTCAGTATCATGAGGATGGGATTTCCGTGTTCTTGGTCCTTCGTGTCTTCGTACAGTCATTACTTCTGTAGCTCAAACACTATAAACACTTGCTAAGGGAAGTCTTGTTGGCCAATTCGGACAGCCCCTGGCTCAGATGCCCTCTGAACATGCTACTCCTGTCTCTGTCTCTGTCTCTCTCTCTCTCTTTCTCTCTCGCAAATTGAAGTTCTCCTCCCCGACAAGGCACACGGATTTCACGCTGCCCGTGTCTATCCAAAAGTTGAGTTCAACTGAGCCAACTGTGAGAAAAGAACTCACCACCACAGTGGATTTAACTTCTGCCCATCGCAGAAACAGGTCAGGTCCACATCATTGTCAAATTCATAAATATCAGTGACGAGAAGGGCAGGCCCTGAGCTGGTAGCAGTAGCGTAAAGCCATCATTGCATGAGTTAACTCAGCTAAGGAGTGCTGGGTTTTCTTTGTGCTCGCCCCCCCCCCATGCAAACTGTTTTCTCTATGTTCTGCAGAATCCAGAGACCCAACTGGAACTCATTCTCCCATTTTCTTGCTCACCTTTCCGGCTCTCCCCACAAACAATTTGTGTCCAGTTGAATGAGAACACACAATGCCAACTAGCACTGAAACAAACTGGCTGCATCTCAGCTCAGCGCGAGCATTCGTTCCCAAGTAATCTCTACTAAAGAGAAGCATGGCTGGTTGCCTTTTGAGGACTTTGAAATCTGTCTAACATTCGTGATGAAGAGTATTAGGTGGAAGAAGTGGGGAAAGATTACAATTATTTCATTCTTAAATTTCAAATAGCTACACGAATGTCCCAGAAAGAACGGATATAATGGACTAGATCTCTTTTTCTTCCAACTCTGACAATCCCCACACCATATCCTCAGGTGATTTTAGTGTATATATGCTTAACTCTTAGAGTACTTTATGTAGAGTGTAAAAAGTTCATTCTCATATTATCAAAAATATGTTAATGTGCAAATAAATGAGCCAATCTGAATAAAATGTGTCAAGGTCTTTCTAGTCAAGAGTAGATAAGATTGAGGGATGTAGATGACCAGCTCACCTGCTGCAATTGATCATGACTGCAATGGAAGCCAAGTGCAAGCCTCACACAAATGTTAAATGAAAGCACAAACGTCATCTGCAGCACGTTCTTGGAGAAGGCGGATTACAGTCATGCTGCACTGTTGATGCTCTTGGGGAACTCACGACATTTTTCTACCATGTCAAATGTTTCCCCGTGTTAAGAAAAAACAAGATGCTAGGCAGTGGTGGTGCATGCTTTTAATCCCAGAAGTCGGGAATCAGAGGCAGGAGGATCTCTGCATGGTTCGAGGCCAGCCTGGTATACATTGTGAGATCTAAGGCCAGCTAGGGCTGTTATGCAAAAAAACAAAAAACCCTGTCTCTAAAAAAAACAAAACAAAACAAAAAAAAAACAGACGGAAAAAGCAAGAACCTGAATAGCAAAGCTGGCGTTGCCTGCCAAGGGCAAACAGTAAATGTGCACTATTTTATAAAAGAGCAAACAATGGTGTCAATAATAGACTATCTCAAAGAGGCACCAAAGGCAAACAAACAAACAAAAAGCCACTATTACTTTCTTAATAATCGTAATTCTGTTTCTTGCTATGTGATTTTTGTATAACAACACTCAATTAAATTGACAGTTGTATCAAAAATTACTGTCTTGGCTGCTATGTGGCATTCCGCAAATCTCTTAAAACCCCGTATTTAAGTCTGCTTTTTTTTGAAAGGCACTTACCTACTCTCTGGGGTGTTATATGAATTAGGACTGCTGGCGCCCACAGCGCCTAAGCCTGGTTAGCAGGTTGGAAGCTAATAAGTACAATGGAAATGGGCCCTACTTAGTTACTATGGATACCTCAGACATAAAGGATTCCTGTTTGGGGTACTCATCAACCAGAGCCAGCACAAAATCCCTCATGCTGCTCTGACCTAAATATGGCCATAAATGTTTACTGCACATGTATAGTATTCTAGAAGTGCTCTGAAATGGCAGAGCCGTGCTCTGGGAAACTATTCCTGACTTTTGGTGCCTTATGCATTGCCTGTTTCCCATGCAGAGAACTAAAGGTTTTCTTTCTGCAATTCACTTTGCAGAATCGAGCATTTCTGCTAGATTGCTAAAACTGCTTAGGTAAAATTAGGCACAAGTGCAGTGCCCGCGGCAAACCAACTCAGCTAGAAATGCTACAGTTTGGGCTGGAGATGGCTTAGTGGCTAAGGGCATTCATTCATTGGCTGTTCTTCCAGAGGTTCTGAGTTCAATTCCCAGCACCCACATGGTGGCTTACAATTGTTTATACGT
Organism: Microtus ochrogaster; assembly: GCF_000317375.1. Lineage (NCBI taxonomy): Eukaryota > Metazoa > Chordata > Mammalia > Rodentia > Cricetidae > Microtus > Microtus ochrogaster. The sequence continues at coordinate 2,921,994 of NC_022024.1, forward strand.
GCATAACTGTAGTTTCATGAATCCCAATGCTTCCTCCTGGTGTGCAGATATACATGCAGCAAAAGCATCCATGTACATATGTGTGTGTGTGTGTGTGTGTGTGTGTGTGTGTATGTACATATATCTTTGAAGCCTAATGATTCTTTAAACACACTGGGCACTTTACTCCTCTTCACAGATACACACTTCATAGCATGAGGAGGAAGGTGCAGGCGACTTGGGAGACCCGGCTTGCACTTGTACCCTGTTTTGGCTTAATGACTTTAGTAAGCCAACAGAAACACGCCGACCCATAAAGATAATTGCACAACAAAACTTTATCTTTTCCAGATGGCAAATGGGATGTCACTAAGTGTGACTTAATGGTCTGGCTCCCACAGGACTCTCTCCAGCTTCATTTGCCTGCTCCACAGGAATGCCGAGTCATTGGATGTACCTCAATAGGGAACCTGGTCTCCAGAACTAACGAAAGTACGACCTAAGCCAACCCTCATGAGCTGGGCAAGGGTGGAGAGAGGGTAGACAGTGAGGTGGCTTGAAAAGATGATGGTCCTCCGTAGCAGCTGGCAGGCTTCGCCATCTCTGCACACAGAGGTTCACAGTCTCTCTCCCCCTCAATGTCTACACACTCCCTTCTATCTTTGCCCCTGTCTTGTGAGATATCTCTACCCACACAGAAAGCTCTGGCTCTTCCTTTGGTGGCTTCCAGTCTTTAGCTCTTCAGCTCAGCTTCCTCCCGCAAACTCTACGCATATGTAGCTGGGTGCACAAGTGTTGCCTGTCTACCCAACACTCTACTTCCATTCTTTTTCTATAGAATTTTTTCCCCTTAGTTGGGGGCATGGGCACTTACTAGGTGTTAATATCTGCACTGTATTTTTAGTACAGATGCTTTCCTTAATTTTTTTAACCTTCTCAGATAGAAGTGATTTCTAACAGCTAGCTTCCTTTGTATACACACCATGCCAATTTATGCCATACACATTTTAAAATAGTATTTTAATGCAATTTCATAAATGTTTACTCTTTCCTTTTACAACATAGTTTGCAAGCTGAAAGAGCCAAAGAACAAATAAATATACCCAATGTGTTTTTGTTGTTTTTGTTAATATCCTTTCAATTTAGAAGTCAAGTTATGGAATTAGGAAAAGGTCTGTGAATAAAATGATGCATATATATATATATATACACACATACATGTATATGTATATATATGTTGGCATGCTAGTTTTAAAAGTACAGTGCATTCATAAAAAGTCACATATTTCCTTACTGAATTTATTCTTTAAGATTATTTTTATCAGTCTAAGGTTAAGAGCACTTGCTGTTCTTTCTGAGGACCCAGGTTCAATTCCTAGCACCTACAGTCTGGCTCACAGCCACATGTAGCTCCAGTTCTGAGGCCTATGATACACTTTTCTAGCAGGCACACACATGGCACACAGATAAAATACCCAAACACATAAAATAAACATTAAAACTTACCACAGATACACAAGCTGCTTAAATAATGTAGGTAGATATATACATGGATGATACATAGGTAAACAGATACCAAATACAGTGTTTTGAAAAAGAAAAATGTATTTTCGTTGTGGACAGCACACATAGAGCAGTAAACAAAATATAAGAAATGTATTCACATAGAAGATTTGCCAGATGGGAGCTCTGTTTTGTCCACCATGATCATCAATTATTTTCCTTTAGATGTTCCTTTCCCCCTTCTCAACAACTGACTAATGAGTTGTGGAAGTAACACATCTCCTTCCAGTTCTGCTGAAGCGCCTGCCGCCATGTTACCCTGCGCCGCCATGTTACCATGCCCTGTACCCTACAACTTCATCTTAAGCTGTGTAGTTGAGCAAAGTCCAAATGAGGACACTTCTGTCTGTCTCCCCCTTTAAGGATTTTCCCCAGCATCTACTGCTTCCTGTTTTGAAATCTCACTGAAGACATGGGTGGCACTAATGTCGCTTATCTTTATGTCCCTAAGTGTCACAGCCAAGAGATCAGCAAGAGCAGTTCGTCCTCTGGGCACAGCATTTAATGACAATAACGCTGTGGAAATGTTTTTGAACCTCCGAGTAAGGAGTCATTTTGTGAGCTCTGAGGAACCCAGCACACACTTTTTTCCTCTCTGTTCATGTGTATGAAGGAACCACCATCTATTATCACTTTTGATATTACACACACACACACACACACACACACACACACACACACACACCATAACAAAAGCAAAAAACAGCCACTTTCCAGGAAGTTTATGGTAAAGGGCATCAAATAACAAACCCATTGCAGAAGTATCATTACAGGAGAAAACAGAGTGCAAGAGAATTCCCGTGCATCCATGGTCCTCCTGAGGGACTGCCCGCCTCACACCAGGGAAATCAGAACCACGTGTGTGTAGATACGCCGCCAAGCACACCACTTACCCACTCACATTGGAAGAAGTTTTACAATGAACTGGGGCTATTGACAGGTGCCTGGAGAGAGAGGAGCTTCACGGCTGGGCAGGACAATGTCTTCACTCCCTTGTATTTCTCTTAGTGCAACCTGTGTCCTGTCATTTTTTAAAAAAGTGCTCCAAGAAGTCTGGCCTGTAGCTGCTGCTTGATAACGGTGGAGCCGCTGACTGATGAGCCGTTTAAAATGTCCCCGGCATGACACCTAGGTACACCTAGGTAACGCCATCAGCATCTCTTCCTAAGATCAGAGGTGCCACCATTCTTAGGAACTCAGTGAAATATTTCTAGAGAGGCTTTTAATAATCTAAATTAAAATAACACGGCTAATTAAGGTAGAAACACAGGGCAAGCTTCGGAAAAGAACACAGGGGAACGACGTTCCGACTCTGGTCTGGAGTTCAGGCGGCTTGGCATTAGAACCTTCCTCTAACTGCACCACTTCATATACTTTATAGAGCCCTGAAGTGTTGACTTACGGGGCTGTGTACCCCCCTCTCTCATATAGTCGATATCTAAAGGCCTAAGCGTAGGTTGCTTGTTAAAGAGCAGAGAAAGACTGAAGAGGCCCAGCAAGATCATTACAGGGCTGGTGTTGTTTTCCTTTTCAGTCTTGAGGAATAATTGCCACAAAAACAAACAAACAAACAAACAAACAAACAAACAAAACAAAAGAAAATAATGCCTCGGTCCCCTCAGACGATCCATGAAGCCTGAGCATAAACATCTCACTGAGTGCGATACTTGGAAAACTCAGACCAAGGTAGGAATTCCCAAATTAAACTATTTGCTTGCTTTCTTCTTTCCTCCCTCCCTCCCTCCCTCCCTCCCTCCCTCCCTCCCGCTCTCCCCTTTCCCACCCTCTCTTTCTTTCTTTCTCTGTGGGAAAGAATGGCTGAGACCCGTGAAATCATTCATAAAACATAGATTACTGGGAGATGAGTAAGACAACCTGACCCGCATGTGTGCGTGTGCACATTCAGCCTCTAGAATTGGTACATACTATTGGAAACGGCATCGAACCATAAAAATAACTCACATGTCTGTTATGTTTTTCCATTTTAAGCTTATAATAGCAATAACAACCTCGGCAAAAGACATTTTCTTGGAATTAATGGCTGGCTGGGAGGCAGAGCCCAGGACCACTGGCTCTTCCCAGCTGGTCATTAATCCCCAGGAAATGCCTGCACCTCCATCATTATTGCTAAAGCACCATTACAGAAAATTCTCACAGTTCCAGTATATGGAAATCTGAGGCCGTTTTGCAAGCCCACGGTACTCATGTGAGTTAATAGGGCCACCACTGAGCACAACACACGTAATTATCCAAACGACAGAAGGGGAGCGAGTGTTCTCCTAGGCCTGTAAGATTATAGGAAGTGGGGAATGGCCTTATGGGAAGGCTATGGTGGAAGCTCAACCACATTAATTTAAAGGGGGACTGGAAACTCATATATGAAAGTTAGTGGGAGAAAAGACAAGGCAATTTACTCCTATTACATAGTTTTAGGATATTTTTCTATTATTTTTATTTTTTAATTTATTTTTAAAACAATCTTTTCTCGGTTTACATGCCTAGCCCAGTTCCCACTCCATCCCCTCCTCCTGTTCCCCCCACTTTCTCCACAAGTTTTAGAATATTTTTAAAAGATAACAGACTAAGGTTATATATACATTTCTTCCTAAATTGACTAAAGACTACTAAAGAGTCCGAGTACAAAGAATTGTATGAACCTATGCCATCCAAGGGGATAAACAGAGTGGGTAAGTAGGGGTTCCTTACTTTCAATGTTTATTAAAATTTGTAGGCATTCACCCCATCAAATATTTCATGCGAACATTTTGTTCTAGACTTTCCGGCTACAGAAGCAAGCAAACCGAAAGCCCCACAACAAGGACAACCTGGAGCTGTCTAACTAGGGCTTAGCATGTGCAAAGAGGTGGGGAAGAAAGCTGAAAATCGGCGAATACTTACACTCCTGGCGTTCCACACTATCCTACTTAAATATCCTCTTAAAGACGCACAAGCCCACGAGCTACAGCGAACGTGAAGATGAGATGCTTTCGAATCGAGTCATTCCCTACTTTTAAAACACTCTGCCCAGCAAATGGTTTAAGGAAGGAATTAATCCAAAAATCACATCCCCAATAGACTACAAATCTTTCCAATGTGTTCTTATAATAAACTACAAATGTTGGCTATGATGCTTCAGGTTTAATGAAACCCGTTTATGTTCTCCTCGCGAGTTAGAAATACCTGCCTCGTTCTAAAACAAGGCTGACGTTAAGGAGGCCTGTTATGGGTTAAACTGCACCCCTAAAAAGATGGATGAAGTTCTAACCCACCTTGCATCTACAGGAGTGGAGCATTATTTGGAAGTAGGGTCTTTGCATACATAATCAAACTAAGATGGGGGTTACTTGGGGAAGGGCTACTCAAATACAGCCTGATGTCCTCAAAAGAGACCACCAGACACATGCCTGAAGGAGATCACATGATCACAGAGGGGTATGTCTAGAAGCCAAGAAACATGAATGATTATGAATGACACTGAAAGCTAGGGAAAAGGCCAATGCCTTTTGATTCTCAGAGTGTGCTGGCTCACACCTGGAATCCCAGCACTGGAGGGGGGGGGGGACCATTGCCAACTCAAGGCCAGCTTGAGTGACCAGGTGAGATCCTGTCTTGAAAAGGACAGACAGACAGACAGACAGAGAGAAAAAAGACAGAGGGAGGCACAGAGACAGGAGAGATCGTGCCAGCCTGGCTTCTGGGAAAGCGGCACAGCCCCGCAGACACCCAGATGTACAATTTTCCACTTTGCAGAAATGTGTGAGATTAGTTTCTATTGTGCGAAGGCACCCAGGCACGTGGTACTTTGTTACATCAACCCTCAGAAAACCCAAGGGAAGGAAGAGCCATGGCCAACATTACAAATGGAAAACAGGGAACGTCAAGCCAGCAAGATGAAGCCATTCCTTTAAGGGGAAAGCAAGGGGTTGGAAGTCAGGAAACCTGGTTCCCGTCAGGATGATGAGGCTCATGACCTGGACCCGGACACTTAATTGCTCTCCGCTTTGACGTTGTCACCTGCGGAACATGAAAGCCTGGGACTCCATAAGCCGCAGAGCAAAGCCAGACTCCTAACTGGGGAGGCTGAACACCGATCGGAACAGCACTCAATGCAGCAGCAGTTCAAGTCTTGGCACCCTGTGGGCCTCGGTGACAGGCAGCCAGGCAGCGGGACACAGGGATGCAGCTGCATCTTCATCTGCCCCTTGCCATGCCCATACCAGCAGCCTGCACACATGGATGTGGGTTAGGTAAGGACAGAAAAGCCCGCCCCGGAAATAACAGCATTGTGTTCTGGAACTCTCGAAAGTTTTGTTCTTTCAAATGCTCCCCCCGCCAACACTTCCAAGATTCTCTGAAAATGTCTCTGGTTAATTTAAAAGCAATCTTTTATTTAAGTAAGATGAAAACCACACTCAAAAAAAAAAATAGAGTATCACTTGTAAATAAGAAATTAAAAAATATGTTCTTTTAAAGTGCCACTATGGAAAAGCATTAGCTAAAAGAGAGGAAATCACTCTTCTAAGGTGCCATAGAGTGGGAATCGGGCTCCAGTAGGGCACTGGATACAAACCCAATATATCCTCTAAAAGGCTCCCATGGTAACCGCATTTGGAGTTGGACCATTGGTTATCATGTTCATCTAGCTGTCTAGCCACTCAGATCCCATGCGTGACCAGTACAATGCAGCAGGACTTTGCCATTCTAAAACGATTATGTGAGGACCTTGAGCTGCTTGCTAATCCTTCTCAGAGGGGAGATACTTAGCCAAACACAGATTTTTTTACTAGGTGTGGTTATGGCTTTGCTCTGTGTGTGTGTGTGTGTGTGCCCAGAGAGATGCAAGCATACATGTGTTTATGTTTAAAAAAGATGTCCACCATTTCTCTTTCTTCACTATTTCCGTGGGTTTTTTTTAGCAGAAGGACGTACTGCTGTAGCAGCATTCTCTAGGGTGGGTATCCGTGATGGTGTCAAAGTGACAAGGTTTGACTGCAGTCCGTACTAGAGTCTGAGAAAAATGACCAAAGTACAATTAACAGGACTGTTTGCCCAGTGAAATCTGCTTTTGTGGACATATAAAATTTATGTGAAACAAATAACTTCTGGCTCAATTTTTGCTTATCTATCTATATGTATCAGTTTATTTGCTTGGTTTTCAGTGTTGGCAATCAAACCCAAGACTTTGTGCCCGCTCTAAACATGCTTACCCACAGAGCTATCCCACAGTCTGCATTTCTCAAGGGGACTAAAGGTATTTATCCACAACCTCAGAACTCTGGAAACCTATTTGAGAATATCCCAAAAGACAGACAGGTACTCAACTAGGCACGGTGTGTGTGGCCTCAGGAAAAGCAGGCGTGGTGCACTCTTAGGCCAGCTCCCCTTCTTGGCCTCTCCAATTGGCAGAACTCAAGGCAGTAAAGTACAGGTTACTCCAGGTAAGTCAGGAGCTGGATGCCAAGCCCGCCTATGCTCTGCTTGGGCTAGCCAGCCATTCATAACAAGGGAATCTGAAGGAGCACCCAGACAGCCACAGGTAGGAAACATGGGCCAGAATCTGTCCACACTTCCACAGACAGGCAGCGTTCTAGAATGTGTAGAAGACATGACGTCTCTCCCCATGTCTGTCATGATGGGATAAGCTTAAATTCTCAAACAACTATCTTAAAAGACAATACATCCGATGGCAGATTTCTGAACCTATACAAGCGATGAAAGTGGTTATAACATAATCTACACACACACATAATATACACACATAATTACACCAAAAACAGGGAACCCAGAATATGATTGCGAGTTTGGTTAACAGCAACATCCTAGTCGAGATACTTTAACAACAGTTTATACGGGCCAGAGCATGCTCAGTAGTTGAAACTTTGGGCTGATCCACAGAGCTGCAGAGAAACATAGGCGAGAGAAAAAAAAAAACAAAACACCAGTGTTGGGGAAACTGGGTGAAGTTTACAAGGCATTTCTTACAGCTGCATGGGAGCCCCCCAGTAGCTCAGGAAGATGGATAACACAGCTGGATTGGGAGTAAAGGGAAAAGGAAGAAGGAGGGGCAAGAAGGCCATTTTATTTTTAACAAATATGAACAGGTAAGGCTGTCAAAAGTTTCTCTTCTAACTCAATGTTTTCCTCATCTAGGAACCCGAAGGAATACTCCTTTGTGGGGTAGAGATGGGTAAAACACAAACAACACAGGCAAAGCACAGGGTGTCTCAGAAGTGATATCTATGGCTGTTTTTCCTAAGTGTCTCCAACTGTCATGACATTACACAGTTTAAAAAATGTGGCATTAAGTTAAAACTCATTCATCTTGACAAAAATCTTATTAGGATCCACAAGCCCAGGAAGCTCGGCTAGACCTGCTATGAAGTCAGAACAATGACCTCTCCCAGGCTGACTGGCTGGAGCTGCATCCACACACGCCTGCCCAGGTCTCTCCGTGAATTTCAGATGGGGAACCTACGGCTCTGGGGGCATTCTCAGGTTTGAATGTCTCTACTTCAGAAAAACAACTCAATTTATTGAGTGTTCACTATGTGCCAAGCACTGTGCATTGAGCCTCTCCGACCAGGAAGGGTGGGCCTCATGTGTGGTGAGGATACAGGCTCGAGCCTCAGACATAACATCATCCTACCACCCTGCCTGCTCCGAATCACTGGCTTGGGAGGCCAGAAACAATTAAATGATTCAATGGCTAAGGTCATGGGCAACCTTGGAGGAAAAGGCCTTGGGAAAGCCTCTGTGATTCTCTTAAGGACAGCTTGGCCCACAATAGCTGGTTCTGCTAGAATCCTGGAGCTGGGAAGGAGTTTGCAGGGACCAGGAAGCAAATTTTATGTAGAAACCACACAAATGTCTATATGCTCAAGCTCATAGTAAATGTGAAACAAAACTGAGTTGAACAACAAAACCAATACGTATGTGTGTTTATTTAATAGATTTAAAATATGAAAGCAACAGCACATATAAATTTTCCTTTGGCATTGGAGTATTTACTCAAATTTCTTTTCTCCCCAATTTTAATCCATATGGTTCAATTGAAGGATTCATCTTTATCACTGATCTGCCTTCCATCCCACCCTTCCCAACTTAAAGTATCTTTCTGTAGATGTGGTCATACCCTCTCCTGTCTGGGGTCCCTACAATTTTTACCCTAAAACTTCTTTAGTGGACCAAGCAAAGTTTCCTCTTCCTTTGGCTATGCTTTGACCACACGTTCCATTGACTTGACAGTTACTGTCTTAGGAGGTAAAGTTCTACACATCTCCCTTTGCATGCCCGCCGCTCATCTCCGTGCCTCTTACATCACTGGTTCTTTCTGAACATTACCCAGCCCCGCAGATAACACCTTCAGTGTTGGAACTTTAACCTGGCAACAAGAAAAGAAGTTTGGAATGGAAAAATGTCTCATAGCTTCAATGGAAGGGGCTGGAGAGGTGGCTCAGCAGAGCAGAGCACTGGCTGCTCTTGCAGAGGATCCGGGTTTGAGCCCTAGCACCCACATAGTGGCTCACAATTTTGGTTCCAGGGGATGCCCCTTTCTGGCCTCAGTGGGTACCAGGCTCACAAATGCTGCACAAACATACATAGAGGAAACAAACCTATATACATAAGACAGATAATTAGTGTGGAAGACAAAGGTGAGGCTGAAAATGCTAAGCAAAATTTTACAACTTATATGTGTTGTGACAAGACCAAGTTCACGCTCATGTGAAATATTGCTTTCATTGTTGAGACTTACTGCTGTTTCTTTATGATAATATGTACTCTGTGAATTAGAAATCTTCTTACCTTTTCTCGTTTACAGCCCACACAGAACAGCGTGGTGCCCCATGTAAGATGTGAACAGGTAATGTTAAGTAACCTATCCAAATCATAAAGCTAGAAAGTCATTAAGTCAGAAGCCAGACGGATAACATTTTCATCTCAAATAGTGTTCCATCTAGCTTACTTGAGGGCTGTATCAGTAAATTAGAAAAACAAGACATAGAAATGTCTGGAATGTTACGGAAAAGGGGAAACTGACTTGATGCATATCCACAGCTTTTAATAATAATGGCACTCGCAGAACCGTCTAGAACATTCCTTAGGGAGTAGGTAGGTTAGCGAAAATTACAAAAATATCAACAATTTCACGTCCCAAAAGGAACTTAGGTTCGGAAATGTGACAGTAGCCCGAGGTTACCAAATGAAAGGGCCCAGATTCCACTGCAGATTGGTTAAGATTTACAAAAGGAATGTACACTGTGTTGGGAGTCATCAATATGACTCAATGAAGGTGATGCTTGACGCGCATGCCTGGTACCCTGAGTGTGATCGCTGGAACCCACATAACGATGTGACTGACTCCACGAAGTTATCTGCCAATCACATGTGCCATGGCACGCATGCACACGCATGTACACACACACACCAAGCATATACACTTTGCCCTGCTCTCAACAGGATGATTTATTCTGAAAAAAGAACATTACAAATGAAACTGACAGAGATGGACTAAAACCCACATAAGGAGAACTTAGATTAGCTGGATGGAAAGATAGACCTGTGCACCTTGTGTCGGGATGCTCATGAAATCTTATGTTTTACGCATTTTTCAGGCATAGATGGCTATTTCTATGACAATTTTGCAGCTAAAAGGAATATAAACATTTTCTTAAGCTTGAATCAGATAGCTGATTCAATTATTTTTTTAAAGCCACAAAACTTCTAAAATTTCCTAAATGTTGAAAATTGGTTTTTGCTTCGTGGATATTTTTAAATGTTAGCTTTTCAAAAGAGGGTCTCAGTGTTTAGTATACTATATATTTACTTGCTGGGATAGTGAGTTATCGTTCTGAACATATGACATAATCATTCCTGGTTTAAAAGTTAGTTTTAGCTGCTGTCCTGATCTAGCTATCTCTTTTTCCTTCCTTCCTTCCTTCCTTCCTTCCTTCCTTCCTTCCTTCCTTCCTTCCATCCATCCATCCATCTATTGTTAACTTGACAGAAGCTAGGGTTATCTGAGAAGACAGAACCTCTACCAAGAAAATGCTCCTACTAGACTGGCCTATGTCCAAGTCTGTGCGGTGTCTTCTTAGCGACTGATGCGGGAGAGCCTTAGCCACCGTGAATGGTGCCACCCCTGGGCAGGCGGTACTGGATGGTATAAGACAACAGGCTGAGCAAGTCATGAGGAGCAAGCCAGTAGGCATTACTCTCAAAGGTCTCTGCCTCCATCCTTGCCTCCAGGTACCTGCCCTGACTTCTGAGAGACAGATGCCATCTGCATGATGAAAGAAAACCCTCTCCTTCCTAAGCTGATTTTGGTCATGATGTTTTTATCACAGCAATAGAAACCATAATTAAGATAGTGACAAAAGCCGGGCGGTGGTGGCACACGCCTTTAGTCCCAGCACTCGGGAGGCAGAGGCAGGCAGATCTCTGTGAGTTCGAGGCCAGCCTGGTCTACA
>NC_022024.1:2933507-2946050 GCF_000317375.1 Microtus ochrogaster
TGTGGTTTTGGAGCCTGTCCTGGAACTAGCTCTTGTAGACCAGGCTGGTCTCGAACTCACAGAGATCCGCCTGCCTCTGCCTCCCGAGTGCTGGGTGAAACTTGGAATTTTAAATGGTTTTGTGCAGTTCACTTATTATCTACACAGATCACAACATATAATCTATCATGTTTTCAAGTACACACACACACACACAGACAGAGAGAGAGAGAGAGAGAGAGGGAGGGAGGGAGGGAGGGAGGGAGGGAGGGAGGCTAGCGCTGGAAGGGTATTAGGAAGTAAAAAAAATGCTCTCTAGATTCAACTGCCTGCCCACTAGTAGTATGTCCATGTATCTCCCTATGTCATTGAAAGTACTGCAAGACACTCATGAAAAAAGAACAAAAGGGCAGTATTAACTGATTTCCCCCTTTACTCTCATGCTGGTTGTAAACTGTAAGGGCAAGGGAGTGGGACCCAAACAGGGCACTCGATCAGTTCCTGCCAACAACACAAGGAACTACCATAGAAACCTTTCTGTGAGGTTTAACCAACAAGGAGCTTTTCTATTTGGGGGTGACCCAATATTGGGTCAAAAAGTCCTTTCAAGGGACTGTGCTGAAATCTATTTCAGAAGCAGAGCACCATTCTCAGAAGTGAAGAGATGGAGACAGTAAGAGGAGACAAAGCGGCCAAAATCCTGCGGAGGCCTGTGAAAGAGAGGTACCACCGATTTGTTAAGTGGCAAGGCATGAATGAGCATTTGAAGCTATTCGGAGGCCATGTTTTAATGATTACAGGTTATGTGCTTAAACCTAGTATAATTTCTTTAAAAGCACAAGGTATCGATTTGAAAAGAAAATGAAAAGTCAAAGAATGAAAGTTCAATCTCCATTCACAACTGGGAAACAATTATTCAAAGAGCTTGCTTTATAACACAAAGTTTATATACACTAAAGGAAAACTTTCCCTTCGCCAAGTTAGGGTTTGGTCAGTTCTCCAACTTTATCAGAAAACATAACAAAGAGGTCTTTTTCTAAAGTCAATACTGCATACTGATTGTTAATGCACTATATGCATCAGGAAGTTGGCATTTAAATTACTAAGTATAAGGAGAAAGCTATTTGCTACACTGATGGCTCTTTACTGTAATATACTCAGACATGAAATACGAATCAGCGAGATTAAGTGGCCCTCAAACCCTCGCCCCCTCCCAAACACTGTCCATCTCAGGAAACATCCATCTTTAGAACGGCCATTCCGAAGCCACAGAACATCATCGTGGTTTTGCACCTTTTTACCAATTGTATTTGTATTCATTTCTCTACCACAAAAGAAAAGATGATGCATGGTGATATTTTGATTGTGTTCTAAAGCTTGCCTGAAGATCAGAGGGTGGAGCTAGCCACTAGTTAGCCATAGAGGTCAGACAGTGGCACGCGCCTTTGATCTCAGCACTTGGGATCTCACACCTTTGATGCCAGCACTAGGGAGGTGGAGACAGGATCCAGGTCCCATTCAGCCTGCGGATTCCTAGGCATAGGAACTTGCCCCTTCCACCTGAGGATTCGGTAGAGGTAAGAAGTGTCCCGGGTGGCTGGCTCCTTTACTTCTTTGCTCTCTCAGTATTTACCCCAATATCTAACATTGAAACTATACTAAAATATTCGCTTTCGATCCTCTTTTCACAACTCATGTGCTCTTCAGCCTGCATTCTGCCCTTCTTCGGCCACTAATGGAATCCTCCGCTGGTCTCCCTTTCTAAACTGTAGACTACGCGACACCCACGCTCACACCCGTTTACATATACATAAATACATTACAGGCTAGGATCGCATGAAGGAGAGCGTGATTTTCTTTCTGACTTTGGGTCACCTCACCTAATACTTAACGCTTTACAAACCCGCCCATATTCCTTAAAATTCTACGATTTCATTTTTCTTATCCCATTGTGTGTATGGAGCACATTTTCATTATCCACTCATCTGCCGACACAAACAGAGTGACAATTACTGTGGACGTGTAAATATCTCTGTGGTGATACGGAATGTCCTTGTGCAGTAGCTGGGCGGTATGGACGTTCTGCCGGTTTTTAAAGCATATTAATGCTGCAAGTTCTTAAGGAAAAAATGGTCTTGTTTTTTACAAATTTCATTTAGCTGGCATTTTGGATGTGATATCAAGGTCATCTCTTCCCCTCTGACCCCAAGTACAAACTTAAAATTATCTGTACTCTGCATTAATGGCTATAACTGGAGCTACGTATCATTGAAGAAGGCAAGTGTTAGGTTACAATGGGCACAAGTGTTTCAAAAGGGGACAAACATCTGGAGAGGAGACAATGGAAATGGAAACCCAGTGCTTTACTTCCAGGTAGATTTCCAGGTTCTCCAGCACATGGATGCTTGAAAGGCTTAAAAGAAAGCGATTCCAACCAGTCCGGTGAGAGCCAGATTTATTCATAGTGTCTCCTGCTCGGTCATCAAATCTCCGCTTACATTTCTAGGTTGCTACAAACCAGGAAAGGCCTTGCCTATCCAGGCGACTAACCAATGAAATTACATCCCTTTCCTGTGTACAGGCTCTTTAATAGAAGCAAGTGCCCCTGGAAGGAGGTTAAATGGACACGTGTATTTTTAACTTAACATCCTGTACACACCCCATTGCCAAATAAAGACTTTCCACAGCCAAGGAAACAGCTGGGACTGTTAGCAGCTTTCCAATGACCATCTGAACTCAGCGTCTGGTCCTTGGGTCAGTTTCTGGGTCAATTTCAGGATCTGCAGAGTAATTATTTCCTTTCCTTTTGAAAAAAAAAAAAAAAAAAGACAAAAAGCATTCATTTGTAGTAAGGTGTATTTTCCTTTGCTGAAATGGTCTGGAAACAAAACCCGTAGGGCCCGCTTGTCCTCACCACATCTTCCTTGTGTCTGGCCCTCGCTTCTTTTCTCCCTGCAGCCCTCGTGGTCTTCCTAAGAAACATCTGGATGGCACGTTTCATGAGGGAAGTGAACATCTATCTCATTGTGAACGCCACACTCTTCAGATGTTTGCCAAACATTTTCTGTCCCTAGATCAGTTATGTGATAAGCTGCTCTTTGGGGCAAAAGGGAGAAATGCAGGTATTACCTGACCACAGGGGTAGGCCTGATATAGCTGTTCTGAGAAAAATTAAGTTTCTATAAGAACCTATTAAGGTAAACAGCATAAAAAATACATTTCAAATTCAACAAGACACAACATCAGACTTCTACTATAAGGAAAAACAAAGACTTTTAGCATCAATGTCAAATTTTCCCCTCATGTGAACAGACATAAAACTCACTTTAATATCACTAAGAAATAATCCTTAAACTTGATAATATCAGAGACACATTGTGGTAGTTAGAATGCAATTGAAGCTCACAATCTCAGGGAGTGGCACTCTTAAGAGGTGTGGCCTTGTTGGAGGAAGTTTTCGAGGCAGGGGGTGGGCTTTAAGATTTCCTAGGCACTGGATACCTAACTCAGTGTTTCAGCCGGCTTCCTGTTGCCTGCAAGATAAAGGCCTCTCAGCTCCTTCTCCAGCACCACGTCTGCCTAAACACTGCTACGCTCCCTGCCATGATGATAAAGGACTGAGCCTCTGAACTGTAAGCCAGTCACCCCAATTTAATGCTTTTCCTTTATAAGGGTGGCGGTGGCCATGGTGTCTCTTTACAGCAATAGAAACCCTAACTAAGACACACTGAAGACGTGGTACCCCTGATAGAATGTGGTTGGTGCAGTGTGGGAGTCTTACTCCATGCGTAACTCCTGGTGGCTGTGGTGGATAGATAACGGGCAGGGCAGCTATGGTTGACATTGGGGTAAGCATGTGCTTTGCTCTGTTGTGAGGTGTAATCTCTGACAACTACCAAGCACCTTGCCTTGAGGGTTTTGTGTTTTTTGTTTTGTTTTGTTTTTTTTTTTTTTTGAGCCTTTGCACACAATTCCTCATTTAACACACACAAGAATTCCTAGAATTCTTCTTCACTTTCCAGAGGAGACTTGCAGCCTTGGGCCAATCCCGGCATTTGTTCAAGGTTATCACTGGGTTGGGGGGGGGGATGGGTCAAAAGTTGAACCCAAACCACCTAAACCCTGATCCTTGACTCGAATTGTGAAGGACATGGAGGCCTCATTCATTCTTCTTTGCCTCTCACCTCTGACATGTTCACACTGAGAATGAGAATCTGGAAACCCGCATCTAATAACAGATCTGAAATCTAATCAAACCAGAGAGAACAGACCAAAGGAGGCAGTGGACAGCAGACGTATTCCTAACCATCTCTAATGAGCATGCTCATGGCGTCACTGGGCTCACTGGTTCCCCACCCTTTCCAAGGGTCAGGACTGATGCCAGGTTCTCCTCAGATCTACGTAGTTTTGGTGAGCCAACCCAACTACTGACTGCAGTTACAATAAACGCTCTTTTCAAGGCCAGCGACAGGAATCTGTAAGATTAACAGAACAGGGTGTGTGCCTGGGTGCCTCTTTTTGTGAAGTGGCAGCTGAGGAGCCGCCAAAGCTTGCCATAGCTGATAAGAAACCCAAGGAAGGAGTCAAAACTGGGAAGAATGGTAACCTGAATTTCAAGGTGGTGGGCATGGTGGCTCGGCGCGACAGTTTAGGATGAAGAAGCAAACAGCCCTAGTAAACTAAGGGAAGCCCATTGTGAATGAGAGGTTTGTTAACGAGGTGGGTGAGATTCCAGTCTGATGAGCAACAATCAGTGGCGCAGCCACATCTGCACAGTTGGGAATGCGGATGAAGACAACTGCTGTGTCCAGCAGCAGACAGGAGTGTCTGCTAAAAAGGGAATCTGCTGCTTTACTCCAGGACTGTGTTGTGTATATTGTCAACTAGAGAGCCTCCGTTTGGTCCTAAACAGCTCAGTTTTCTCTTTTCTTTCATTTCTCCTTCACCATTCCTTTATTAGACACAAGCATCCTGTGTGTCCTTCCTTCCTCGAACTAAATAACCAACGTTCTGTTTTGTTCAGCATCAGATGGAGCGAGCTGGTGTGGGAGAAGGCACGGATCTGTGAAAATGCCTCTTCCTCCATTAGTGGTATGTTCGTTCAGCTCTCCTCTTAAAAATCAAGTAAGGGATTTTGCTCTCATTGGTTGAATTAAAAAGCTCAATGACATACACTGCCTGCACACTCTGCTCACTTGGGGACTGTCAATGTTTTTCAATTATCATTGTGAAACCAAAGACAAGTTTGTAACTTTTTTGTAAGTAGCTGTTACATGTAGGGCAACCTGTCTTAAGTAGGGGTAAATTATACTGGACAAGAACGAATCCTTGAATCCCTTCAAGTCAAGTATCTTCTTGTTTAAATAAACTTATTTTTAAAAAGATTTATATGATATATATATATATATATATATATGTATGTATGTATGTATTAGCAAAAGAACTTTAAAGCAAAATCTACAACAATAAAGGGAACAATTTGGCCTCTAAACCAAATACCAAGTCAATCCAGTCAGTTCAAAAAGATATCTACAACTCAAGGAAACAGTGGATGCAACTGTTGGAAGATTCATACTTCGCATAAAGCCCAAGGCCACTTCCTATGGGAAACGCAGTGACTTATTCCTCCCTACAAACGTTCTCAGCAAATGATGCCACTGAACAGAATGCCTTGCTGGGGCTGACTGCACAGTCACCTACAGGAGCTGTGCAAGCAAAGAGGAAACACGTTGTCTAGAAAAAATAGACCATTTCCTTTCAATTCCCCTCCGAAGCAGAGCGACTCTTCTTCTGAGACCAAACTGGGGGCTTGCTGCAATGCGCCACACAGAAACCTTCCAGTCGCACAGCCAATAAAAATTAGAAGCCAGGCAAATCAGAAAGAGTCTCACAGCTGTTCCCAGGAAGCCAGGATCTCCATGGTTGATACTTCCCAGGCGCTCTCACCCAGCGTGAAGATCATATGTCTAGAATCCAGGTACCCTCCAAGAAACAAGAACCCCTTTAGAAAAGCATTGCACACACCCTTGACGTGCTCTGGATTTGATAGGAACCGCTGTGTGCTCCACCAAGGAAGTGGATATAGGCTGGAGGGCTCTGGAGCACTGCAGTGGGCTGCAATCAACTCACTAACAGGTGCCAGGGCTGCAGAAAGTTTCTGAGGAGAACAGACGTGACTAAGGTCCACGTAGGTTAAACTCATTAGAGGAGCGGCTCATCAGGACCCCTGAGAGGGTCACATATCAGATATCTGCATTACGATTCATAACAGCAGCAAAATTACAGTTATGAAGTAGCAACGAAATAATTGTATGGTTGGGGTCCCCACATGAGGGATGGTACTGAAGGGTCACAGCGTTAGGAAGCTGAGAATCATCGTATCAGAGGGTGCCCCAAAGGCGTTAGGAATGGAAAGCAGAGACTTACAACAACTGGTTGACTTTCTCTTTTAACAGCTTACAACTTATTTCATTGTAGTCCTGCTAATCCTATGACTTCAAAGGTCTCATCTATTGACTATTCTGTTGCCTACTAGCAAGAGTATGCAGGTCTCCCTTGTTGAGTCATCCCGAGGATGGGGTGCCCTTTCGGGGCTCAGATGCTTAGGAAATAGCAAGCCTGCTGCATTTAGTCTGTGTGCCCCAGCAGCCTAGCTCACACTGTGCTCTCTAGAGTGGAACCGTGGCGGGACTTTCTGATTTCTAGAGGTAAGTTTGTGGTTCTTTCCAAGTTACTGACCCATGAGTACAGCTAAGAAGACCAAGACCATCCGGTTACAGTGTGAGCTGTCCGAGGACACTCATAGACAGGACCAGACTTCCAACCAATCAAAGGACCTGAAGTTAAGAGGCCTTCCAATTCTAGGCCCTGAATTTCAGAGGTGTGGCTAAATGCTGAGGGCCTCTTAGCAGACACGCTCTGCTCCGCCCTGTCCATACTCATAATGTCCATAAGCACAATGAAACAGTTGATGATCCATACTACTGTGCTCCCAGAACATAGATGTAGCAGCAACAGATAACCATAGGTACAACACAGGTAACATACCCACTGTTTATGGAACCCACACCTGCAATGTGATCCCTAGCTCAGGGGAACACATTTCACAAAGTTAAAAAGCAAACAAACAAATAAAACAAATGTACCGGGAAACAAGTAACAAGAATGTTTCTTTACGCAGCAGGATGAGGTGGGGGTGGAAGGCTCAGATCGGAGACAGTTAATTGTCCTCAAATGTTTGAAGGCTTACTGTGAATGAAGTGGGGGCGGGGGTCTGAATTTCAGGAGAGACAGGGGTTCTTAAATCCTGAGCATTTGTGGCAGGAAGAGGTGGCCGAGGGGCAGTGTGATTCATTTGTTTAAGGCAATAGGGCATAGAGTGGAGGATGGCCTGGGAGATAAGCCTGGGGGAGAATTCCCTCATTGGAAAACAGGCTCCATAAACTGCCTTTACTTTTAAGGTTCCACTGCAACGCGTAAGATGTTTTTAATCTAAAGATCATCCCCGGCTCCTTGTGCTAAGAAATCTAATCCCAACACATGCGGAGCGGAGGAGGAAAAAAAAAACACAAGATGAATAAATTAAATGAAAGGGAACACCGAGGTATAAATAGAAAGTGAAGCAGAAAGCAGCAAACTAAGGCGGGAAATGCAACCCAGCAGGGCAGGAAAGAAACGGTAAAAGGTGGAGGGAGGTGGAGCCAATGAGAGCAGCACTTTGGGGGAGGAGGGGCAAAAAAGTAAGTAACTAAGACTGGCTGGGGCCAGGCAACGCCTGCCCACCTTCTTGAGAAACAGCTTCCTTTACCCTGTCCGTGGAAAGACCTTCCAGGGAAGGTGGGTCACGGGCCTGGCACCGAGGCCTCTGTAGTCCCTATGTAGAATGACAATTAAGGCTGGGGCTGCTGGAGATCACACCTATTTCCTGAAGAAACCAATGTGATAAAGAACATGCAAAGCATCAGAAAATGAGACTAGGCCAAAGCAAAAGCCAGAGAGGAAACCGCAAAGAGAAAAACATTAAAAAAAAAAAGTTATTTCATTCATGTTTCATCTGAATTTTATCACCATAGTAATCAGCTTCTGAGGGCTCCTCCTGAGTTTAACTCCAGCTACTCAACCAGTAAACAAACCACCCCTGTGGCCCCTGGCAGGAAGAGCGGAGACTCCTTTGATGTGGGAAGAGAGAGGAAGGAGTCACCTCCAGGGAGCAGAGGCAGGGAGCTCTGGAACCAAACGGTCAGAAACATCATAGGTCATGTGCCTCAAAGATCTTCCAAAGATTCTAGCATGCCAGAAGTTACCAATTCGCGTCATCCATGAAACACAACTTTCTTTTTCATTTTAATTTTTTTTAAAGAAACATTCTTTTCCTTTTAAGAGGGAAAACTGTATCTCAGTACTCACCCATTTCCTAGGTCTGCCTCTTGGCCGCTTTTCTCCAATGGCCTCTGCTTTCTGAAAAAAAAGAAAAAGGAAGTCATGTGGTCTCCTGCCTGACATTACTTACAAGTGCTGGGCCAGGAGCTCTGCTTCCAGGTAGAATGTTCTGGACTGCAGATGAAGTATCAAGCCTGTCTGAACAACCTCTTCCTCTTGTTTCAGTGGCGGCTTCTTCCTCGCTGTTGGCCGAAGGATGGAGGTATCTATGCAACCCCCTCACCACAAAGGACTCCCATGGAGTGACCTCCTCTGAGGTGCCTGACTATGCTCTTGGGAAATCCCCCTCGCCTTTGTTTCTAATCAGACAAAAGAAATATTCCCACATCCCATAACTTATGCAAATTAATATTTTACAGCATAAACATTCTTTCAATGGTCAAGACTCTCCAATTACAACTAGCTACAAAAGTTAATATACACACATTGATTTTAAATAATAAAGCGGTTCTCTCTAGACTGCTATGGAAAGCAAGTCTGTACATAAGAAATAACACATAAACACTTTAATAAGAAACAGTGAACATCTACCAACTTCTGCATGGCTAATTTCCTGTTCCCAATACGATCACCTGCTAGTCAGTTGCCTGATCTATAGGTAGGTAGGTAGGTAGGTAGGTAGGTAGGTAGGTAGGTAGATAGATGATAGAAAGATGGATAGATGATAGGTAGGTAGGTAGGTAGGTAGGTAGGTAGATAGATGATAAATAAAGAATTTTTAAAAACAGCAAAAATCACCAATAGTTGTCCCAGAGATCTAAACCATAGCTACACAAAAGTTATTAAAGTGGGCATTATTAACAATAACTCTTCACTCAACATGAGTCTGGCATGACTCTACTTCCTGTTATTTTTAGAAATTGTTTCATTGCTATATTGCATAGAATTTTCTGATACTAGCTATTTATTTCTATTCTAGTTCCAATTTCACATTCCTAAAACAATTAGTCTTAGTCACCCCCTACTCCATTCCCTAAGTGTGTCAATGCACACACAGACATCTCTCTTTTATAAAAAGCACACGTTTATACTTTTCTGAAAGAGGGAATCTGAGTACTTATTGTTTGTGTATAAGAATTATACACTGGGGCTGGAGAGATGGCTCAGTGGTTAAGAGCATTGCCTGCTCTTCCAAAGGTCCTGAGTTCAATTCCCAGCAACCACATGGTGGCTCACAACCATCTGTAATGAGGTCTGGTGCCCTCTTCTGGCCTGCAGACATACACACACAGAGACAGAATATTGTATACACAATAAATAAATTTAAAAAAAGGATTATACGCAAAAATTATATCCAAGACCTCTCATGCAAGAATCTAGGCAGACTGAGTCAGGACAACTTGTTTGGCAATGTAGTTTTACCTGAGCTAACAGCCAGTGGGACTTGGTACAGTGATACTAAAATGAGATATTTAAAGCCTACATTGACAAATAAAACCTTCCTTTCTTCAACTTATCTATAAAAGCAGATAAACATAAATGACAAGATAAATAGATGATTGAGAGATAGTTGGATGGCCAAATAGATAGATAGACAGACAGATAGATAGATAGATAGATAGATAGATAAAAAGATGGATGGTTAAATGGATGGATAGATGATAGATGAGATAGACAGACGGACAGACAGACAGACGGCAGTTTGATAGATAATAGACAGGCAATTTGATGATACCTGCATTGCTATCACAATTGTCAGAAGCTCTATATGATTATAATGTTACATCAAATTTATTAAGCATTAAAAACACTCTGGTCTAAGTTGGGTCACTTTATTCCTTATAGCAGGCTTGTAATAGAAGCATTATGATTTCATTTACTTTGCAGAGGAGTGACTAAATCCTAGATGTGTTAGGTCATACATCATGCCTGTAAGTGATGGGAATGAGATTTGAACCCAGCTCTGTCTGACTTTTAAACCTCTTCCCAGTACTGGAGAAGGCCCTGGTAACAGAGCCATTGACTTGGCTTGTTTTTGAGAATGAAAAGAAATTCAGTAGCTCATAGCATCTTTCACTGTCAGGATTGGCTGTTGATGTTCCCAGCTTTGTTGGAGGTCAACCAGGGATTTCTTTATGGTCAAAGTTAGTGCCCTGCCTCACCTTTAGTCACGAGAGCATGGGTTTTAAGGTATGTGCAAGCTGGGGATGACCAGAAAACCACACAATCTTTCTCAATTGTCCCCTGGAGGGACATGAAGGTGTCATGCTTTGGAAAGCTTAGGTCGGAAGACCTTTCTCAGATAGTCTAGCTCTATGACTAGGGATAGGTCCCTGGAAGCCTTGATTTTTATTTTCTCTGCAAAGTAAGAGATGAGCTTTGAGGGGACATCAAGTCCTTTGGGACTGCCCATCCTAAACAAGATCCTCCAGAACGTCTTTTCATACCTAACAAGATAGAAGGCTTAAAAGGTAGAGTTTCCCTTCAGGTTAGTCCAATCCCACAGACAAGAATGCTCAAGCGTCTCCTTTAGAAGGCAGCTCTGAAGGAGTGCCTGGCTGGTATACAGTGAGTTAGGAGGGCTCACAGGCCCAGCGCTCTGGAGTGGATCTTTGGAAGTAACTATAAGATAATTGTACGGAGTTTACCCAGTAATGAATTACAGGAACATGAAACAGAAGTCCTTTCTCATGGGAACTGGGTGGTCCTTGGGCTGGCAGGGAGGCTGCTATTAACCTTGAAGGTAACAGTGCTCTACCAGGGATTTCTGTATAATTCTCACATCCTGGGAGCTATGATATGACCTGAGTGTATCTGAAATCTCCTGAAGACAAGGAGTTCTCTAAAAAGGGCTTCTCTGCATTTTCAAGACAGAGAAAACAGATCTCTCAAAGAGAGAGGGGAGAGGAAGCCTTGCAAACCCGATAACTTTTAAATGAGGATCCCGTTTACAAAAAGCCCATTGAGAAATAAAATTCATACCATTAACAAAAGGGCACAAGTCCGTGATTATCACTTCGACTTGTTAAAAGTAAACTTGCTCCTTGGTCATGGAGGCTGGTGGCCCATGTAAACTGAAACCCTCTTCTGAGATGACATCTAGAAGCAACAAGCTGGCTGCACTGTGTGGTCCCTATCTGGGAGGCTTGATTGTTCTTTAAAACCCACATTACTGAACTGCTCTGATCGAACTTCACAGTCTGCAAAACAAGCTGGGGTTTCCGTGTGTAAACGAGGTTTGCTCCAGGATGTTCAGATACTGGAAAACAGTCTCTGTCTCTCTCTGTCTCTCTGTCTCTCTCTCGTGTGTGTGTGTGTGTGTGTGTGTGTGTGTTCAATACTCTTTGGAGCACTGTCTTTCAGAGAAGGAAAACAAAACATGGAGACATCAACGTACACAAAACGGTAAAAGCGAATGTTTGCCTTGTCTTTGCTGGGATGGGCTTTGGTTCTGTATTCCGTACATGTATAATTGAGACCTATCTAGTTCTATGTGTTTTCGGCTTTTATAGAGGGCTGCAGGGAGAACCAGGGAGACAATGGGGAGGGAGGAGCCTGGGATGTGAAAAGCACTGGTGTTTTGTTTCTCCATCACCATCAGAAGTTTGGTAGAACTTCAAAACCATCTCTGGTAGTCCTTTCATTTGACAAATAAGAATACATTTGTTTTATTACAGTCCCCAAACTTGGTGGATTATTGGGGGGCCCAAAGTCTCTGCGTATTCCTGGCAGGAGACACACATTTTTCTGCCCTCCTGTCTTAGAGAGAGCTGCACTTCAAGTTCCCCTCACTTTTAACCCAGTCTGTATCTCAAGTCATTGAGGAAGATGACAGACACCAACCACATTGTGGTTGGTAGTATACGACAGCCTGGTCAGCCCCCAGAGTGAGAAGGATGGGGGTTCGAAGAGTTGAACACTGGGCATGTGTCGGTCTGCAATTGTGAATCAGTGTTATCACGGTCTGCAATTGTGAATCAGTGTTATCATTTGTGCAGACCACAGTGGGAATTAAAGAAGGAATCTATTCGCAAAGGGCCGGACAAGGCTGCAGTGTGGCAGACAGAAGTTCTACCACTCCACTGCGCTGAACACCACCCTTCGCCAAGAGTCCCTGCCTGTCTGCAGCTCTCACAGTGACAACTCCTCCTTTCCATTTTGTGGGAGATTCTGTGCCCACCTTCC
>NC_022024.1:2946200-2967775 GCF_000317375.1 Microtus ochrogaster
GGGGAGCAGACCCTAGAATCTCCCTTTGTGGGAGATTCTGTGCCCACCTTCCCGGGGAGCAGACCCTAGACTCAGCCTAATGTCAAGACATTATCTTTGCTGGGATAGTCTCAGATATAAAACAGAAAGGCCATAGGCAAGGTGTGAGAAGAAGAAAGTTTTTTTTTAAGACCAAGGAAATAAAGTTTTGAAAAGAAAGCTCCTTAGGATACTGAGTAAGAGCAAAATATTTTCAGTATTCCTATTAAGACATGAACAGGAGCAGGGCTGGGACCTAAGAGACTAACTCAAGGCTAACTTTAGGTCAAGCTTAGACAGTTAGATAGCTGTTCAATTTTTACAATTATAAATGCTCTCATCTTATTTTTGAGTTGTAGTGGGCGTTACCTACAAGCCGGACATCCCAACTTCAAACCAGGAGGTGTGTGAACACAGAACAAGAACTAGGGATTTTTTTAAAAACCAACTACATGGGTTGGTTTCATATATTTGTATTTTGAATTGTTTAAAAGACTAACCCCTGTTTGAACCCAATAGTTTGCATAAATATAAGAGTATATGAAACATAAGGACATCTAATCAAAATCTAGAAACATAAATAATTTCACCCAGCTTCTCTCAAAACAAAAAAAACAAAAACCATAAGCAGTGTAAGCCAACAGTCATTGGAACTGAATTCAACTGGACCAATCATTTGGAATAAACATCAAGTAAATTCTCATTTCACCATTTTGATAACCCTGTTCTGGATTTCCCAAGATTATGTGCGATCATTTTTGGTCTTGAAAAGATGCTACAATTTGCTCACATATTATATTTTCAGTGAGAACTAGAAGAACATGTCCTCATCCATTGCAGCTCACACTCAGTTTTCCAAGGAAACCCTTACGTGAGTTCTCCTGTCAACATTATTGCACATGTCTTCTTCTACATACGTATGCAGTAAGTTAAAACCAAGCACAACATTTTGGAAGAGTTCTTGTGTGCAGGGTTGGAGACGTTCCCACTCTAAATTGTTTCCCTACCTCTTTTGCAATCAAATAAAATAGCAGTAATATTGTATAGAGGTTCACAGGAAAGGCTGAGAGTGTGGCTCAGTAGTAAGACACTGTCCTAGGATGTGCAGGGTCCTGGACTTCATTTCCAGTACTAAAGATAAACAAAGAAATAATAGAATATGCCATTCAAAGTTGTTTTGTGTGTTAGAGCCATAAAAATAAATATAAACCAGTTTAAAAATATCGCTGCCTCTCTGTTCCCCTTTCTCTAGTGGTCAGCTGAGCACAGATGCTCAGCTGAGAGTCTTAAGGTTAGGGGTTCTGAATTTTAGTTTCCACCCTCATGTAAGCTGTGTGGTTCTCAGGGGGAACTCTGGGAGCTGTAAAAGAAATAAATAAATAAGTCAACTCACAAGACAAGACAGGTTGGAATGACTTAACCAGCATAAATGCTCTTCCTCAACCTCCTACTCTCCACAAAGAATTGAAATACAATAGGATCCCAGGCAGGAACATTCGGATCTGTTAAGACTCTGAGACAGGAATGAGCCAAGGTTATAGGTCAACTAAAGTAAGGGGAACTTAGGAGAAAAGAGTCAAGAGTTAGAGGGCTGGTAGTTTCTGGGGGCCGGGCAGTAGTGGCGCACGCCTTTAATCCCAGCACTTGGAAGGCAGAGGCAGGCGGATCTCTGTGAGTTCGAAGCCAGCCTGGTCTACAAGAGCTAGTTCCAGGACAGGCTCCAAAAGCTACAAAGAAACCCTGACTTGAAAAAAAAAAAACAAAAACCAAAATACCAATCCTGATGGATCTAAATCTCCCCTCTTTGCATCATGACCTCGGTTGACTTGATGACAGACACTGTCATATGGTATTAACAGCTGCATTCAGGCTTTTCCATCCCAGGCAATGTGAAGTTCAAAAAATACCAACTTCTAATACCAAGAAAGTGGAGGCAGCAGTTGCACCCTTCCTCCATGACACAGTCTTAGGGTACTCTCTAGAGCCCTGAATCTCACACAAGAGCTTCCCGCCCATTAGCACACAGAGGGGTGCTAATTAAATCATATTAGCACTGTAGAAACTACAGGCTGGAACTTTATGATCACCCCAAGTCATCTTTGACAAGAGTCAAGGAAGGGTGCCAGGCTCAAAAGAAAACCCTGTCTCTCTCTGCAGCAACCAGACTCTGCAGTTACTATGAAATGGGCACTAAGACCCACCTCTCTTCTTTATTCCTAAAATGTCTGTGATTGATATTAGTAAAATTTTATGAGGAAAAAACCCTAATCAGTTCCAGGAATGCCAATGATGTGGAAAATGACCTGGTCTACAGAGTACCCAGGTAACCTCAGGGCTTATTTACAGTGTATATGAAGATGAAAAGGCATGTTTATTCTGAATGCATTATTCAAAGCGTTCATACTTTACCCAGCTACAACTGTCATTCTATGCTCTGTCCCCTAGTCTGGCCATTATACCTCCAGCGAAAGGCAGGGGCTAAGCAAAATTCTAACGTTATGAAATGGGGGTACCTCCTGCTTGAAATCTTCCTATTAAAATTTAACCCAACCTCAGAAACACACTCACCCCTACAAGCCCCTGAACGAGACCCACTTTGAAGCTTGAAGATCTATCTGCTTGTGACCTGAAGCAGAGGACTTTAGTGCCAGCCCCTCCAGTTTTCTCTCCTGATTAAAAAGAATCAACAAAACCCTAAACATAAGGGAGATGATGCCTTCCTGTCCCCACGCAAGCAAAATGGGAAAATACAGAGCATCTCCAGGAAGCCCAGCCAGTAGAAGAAACCAAAACACAGCACAAAGATCAGAAGGTAGCCAATCAGAGGTGGACCTCGACCTAGAAACGAAAGAAGGTGAAGGTGAAGGCACACACTTGCATACTCAGATAAATCACTTACTCTAGAAGGTGGCAACTTCTGATTTCTTTTTATTAAGGCTGCACCCAGACTGGAAGAGTTCCCAGGAAAGACAATTATGGACACACAAGGGTTATCCATGAAATTAGTTCTGATGGAAGAATAATTATCTTCTCTTCCATAAATTCTAAACATGACAAATTGCTTCTTTATAGATTTGTTTCTTGTACATATTACACAAATCAACTTCCTATTGAAATTTAAAGGATAGTTATATTAGTGCTCGCTCATCCACCTGGTCTTGCAACATTCTGCATGTATTGTCGAGTTTCTCACTGCTAATTTCCTAATGAGAAGTTTTGTTTTCAAGTGCCCCAAGGCAAGGCCAGTTGCTCAGCTCGAGCATCAACTTAAAAGAAAAGAAAAAGTTCAAAGCAGCAAGAAGTGTGCATCGCATCTCCTCAAGTACCTGCCAGGTGTGTGTGTGTGTGTGTGTGTGTGTGAGAGAGAGAGAGAGAGAGAGAGAGAGAGAGAGAGAGAGAGAGAGAGAGAGAGAGATTGATTCCCAGAGTGCAGAAAAAATATTCACTTAATTAATTATACTGAAGGCTTTCCCATGTGTTCAGCTCAGTCTAATAGGGTTTTTCTTTTCTTTCTTTTTTTGGTTTTTCGAGACAGGGTTTCTCTGTGGCTTTGGAGCCTGTCTTGGAACTAGCTCTTGTAGACCAGGCTGGTCTCGAACTCACAGAGATCCGCCTGCCTCTGCCTCCCGAGTGCTGGGATTAAAGGCGTGCGCCACCATCGCCCGGCTAATAGGGTATTTTCATCTAGCATGTTCTGAACTGCATAACTCTTTCTAAAAAGGTTTTCAGTTTAAAATCATAATGAGCATAAGTCTTGTTCGAATACAATAAAATACACAGTTAATAACCTAACCATGTGTGTAGAGGCATAGGAACACCCTCCATAAAAACTGATTTAAAAGTGAAACCCTTTCACTTTTATCTATTCCAGGAATGACTTATCAATGCCCTCACTCAAATGAAGTATAATTTATAAAATTGAAGAAAAGTAATAGTCGTGTTCTAAGATAATGCATTTATTCATTTTTATTAAAAGAGGAACATTTGTAATAGAAATATAGGAAATAATTATACCTTGAAGAATAGAAGAGCTCAGAAAAATGTCTTCTGGGGGGGCTGTTTGTATTTTAGTGATTATACAAGTATGTGTTACAGAAGGAGAATTACAGAAAGAGGACAGCCTAGTGAACCATCTGCAGATGTTATGACTAAAGCCACTGAATAACCAAACATGCCGGGAAATGGATAAGGTTTCTGTTGTTGTTGTTTTGTTCTACACATTAAATCAGGCACAAGTCTTAACTTTCCGTTTGTCCATACAGATACTCTTAGTCCAGAGTGGGGAGAGCATGATGGGATCATTTCCACCTATTCACTCAAGGGAAAGTGTCACACAGTGTGACCTGAAGATGATAGCCCACCTTCCTTTTTAGAATACCTGCAGAGCATTGGTTTATGGTGGACTTCAAAGACTTCTTGAATGATATTATGATGAGGCATCTTAGGAGTGATCACATCATATTTTAAGTATCTGCTGATGCCCACCAAGACACTCCTGGGCTGCCCCTGAAAGCAGAAGCACCACAGAAACACAACACAGAGTCACTTGGTTTTGTTTGTTTTGAAGCCTGTTTTAGTTCATTTATGAATAGAAGGCAGAGAAGGCACTATTACTTAAACAGCAGGCTTATTTAGAGACACCTGAGGGTTAATTGGTTAAATACTGACTACAAATCTGAACTACAAATTAAAACACAGTTAATTCAAGTAATAGAGAAGCCTGCTCTTTCAACTCTCTTCAAAAGTGTTAACCAACCAGAAGTCATAATTTCTTCCTCAGTGGCTTGTATACATCACTGGTTGCTATGACAGGGTGCATCACTGAGAACCATCACATACAATGTGGTTAGTGGCTGCACTCACACACAGAATATTAATCCCCCAAAGACGAGCAGAGTCACCTTAAACAAATGCTGTATATTTGAATCTATTGAAAATATATGTGGGGATTTATTTCTGATTTTTTCATCATTAGTTTCAACTACAGCACACAC
This sequence comes from Microtus ochrogaster, assembly GCF_000317375.1. NCBI lineage: Eukaryota > Metazoa > Chordata > Mammalia > Rodentia > Cricetidae > Microtus > Microtus ochrogaster. The sequence continues at coordinate 2,951,213 of NC_022024.1, forward strand.
TCACAAATAAGATGCAAACTCTTTCCAGTTCAAACCCAAGAGTGACAGATAGTCTCCATCACTCCCCCACACAGGCCTTACTGTGGGCACTTCCTCTTTGGTAGCACACACAACCAACATGAAATTATTTTAAAGGTTCAACTTAAAATCTGTTTAAAAAAAGACAAAAACAAATGTCAACCTTAATTGTGTTCTATCACACACTCCAAAATATTAAATAAGGCAAATATTGGTTTTTAAACTTCTTGTGGTCTGAGAGAATAACACTCTGGGAGAAACTTTCTTGACAATATTATCTTGCATGTTTGTCCCAAACAGTATACTTGATCACATTTAAAGCTGTAAAATTCACGAAACTTTTTTTCCAGTAACCCATAATTGGATTTTCTTTTTAATTAACATCTTTTTGGCAAAGTACTTAGCTTTAATAGGGAGACTTGGTTTCCAGTTATCATGTAAATAAGCCCTGAATAAATTAATCTCAGTTCTATTTTTTTTTCCTTAGGAAATTACAGGAACATCATCACCAGTCAAAATTCTAGCTTTGATTTATTATGAACTCGGTTGCCATTGGTGTAAATATTAACGGTATCATTTCCACCCCAACCTACCCAGCCCCTTCCCCCACTCCACCCCTACCATCCTGTGCTTCCCAGCCCTTGACATGTTTGATTTGATGCTTCTTTTTGTTTGCCTAAAATCATTGTATCTCCAGGAAACTTTTAAAATAAGCATCAATACGGAGAAAAAAAGAAAGAAAGAAAGAAAGAAAGAAAGAAAGAAAGAGGAAAGGAAAGGAAAGGAAAGGAAAGGAAAAGAAAAGAAAAGAAAAGAAAAGAAAAGAAAAGAAAAGAAAAGGGGTTAAGACACAATCTAGCAAATCTAGAAATGACGTCGTGGGTTGCTCAGCCAGAACCAATCCTGGTGTGTGGATTTAGATTGGGAAAATTACAGGGAGGTCATCGGCAACACTGGAAAAGCTTCAGCTCGAATTTCTCACCTTCTGCGCTGCTTTAGAAGGACTCTTGTTTTTGCTGCCTTTGGGTCTTCCCCTGGGTCTCTTAGGGGAGGGCTCACAGGTCGGCTCCTAAGGGCAGGGAGGAAAGAAAAGTTGTTGTGGCTAAGACTGAAAGAGACTGACCCTGGCTCTGACTCTGTTTTCTGCATGTGCCGCTTAACCAGCCTGCTGGAAGTCATTCAGTTCATGCATAGTTGGATGATGGTGGCATAGCATTGCAAAAGGGGGTGGGGGGCGGTGGCGGTATAACCACAGTTCAAATCCCAGTGTTCAAAGAGGAAACTGCTTTACATGTGAAAAAAAACTGGTCAATATTTCAAAATCAAAATGATAGCAAAGCCCGAAAAAGTTGTATGTTCTGGAAAGTCACGTGTTTTTAAGGTACAAAGTTTACATGGCCATGCACTTGGCAACTCACAGAAATAATAAACATTTTGTAGGACTACCACTACCCATTCTACCGGGATTTCAAACAACAGAAATAGAACCCAGCATCATAGCTAGCTGGAAAGATAGATGTCCATCCTGTCCGACGGAAAGGATGGCGCACAATCACTTCTATAGACCTGTGTTTCTTGTGGTTTAGGACTGAACCCACACATTCTGAGTGCAATATTGGAGCGATTATCCAAACTGTTCAGATCAGAATAATTCCATACCTCCTAAAAATTTCCAAATAATTATGGCAAATCTGAGGTGGGAGGTTTTGCTTGAATTATCTAGATAATTGCTTCAATTCTCCACTTCCTTTTGGAGAGACAGGCATAGTCTCCCTTCGAAATTTAAATATCTTTTTACAAAAATAAACATGTTGTCTCCCAAATTTTTTAAAAAGGAAGTCTTTGTGGGGTGGGCTGGAAAGAAAAGGGGGGAGACGAGAGAGGAATGTAAGTATCTAGGAAAGAGCAACTGAACCACCCAGGTCCCCAGGTATAACAACGCTTTCCTTTATTGGGTGCCAGGCTAAGGAGGCAATACTCAAGCAGTTAGGAAAACGTGATGATTGATACTCCGGGGACGCTGAACGTCTCTCCGGTGGGTGAATCATCTCCTCTTATTTCATTCAGATTGGGTGCTTAAACGAAACTAATTACAACTCCTGTAAGCTCCCAATGGAAGTTCGCGTGGGGGAAAGTTTCTTGGACACGTCCATTAGATACTCGCGCCAGTGGGCACTTAGAGCAATCACATCGGAAACACATTTTTCTTTGTGAGCTCGGCCTTTACTCAAAGGTAAAAGCTCCCAGTCACCTCCGGATCCTCTTGCGTTTTCTTTTAGACTTTTTTTTTTAATGGGGAGGGAGGTGCGATTAGCAGAATTCGTTAAAGCTGGGTGACTGGTGGGAAGCAGGAGGGTAGAGCGGAGACTTCTTGGAGGTGTAAAACAGGCTCCTAAAGCACACTGAAGTGTCGCTAAGGGCAGAGCGGGAAAACTCGGAGGCCTCTAGATTGGCTTGTTTGCTTTGATGATTTCAAAAAGGTACACCTCTCGTTTTTTCTAAAACCGCTTGGCAATCATTCTTCGATTTCCTACCTAGCGCCCGGGGGCAATTTGTAACTTTAGGATTATTTTCTAACCCTTCTTTTTGCCTGAGGGAAGAGATTTAAGGTAAAAGAAAAGAGAAGTTTAAAAGGCCAGGAAGCGGAGTTTAACTGGGCGCTGCGCACAGCTCTGCAATAGCCGGCTGCACGCTTAATTGGTTGCATCCTCAGACAAAACCCTCCACTCCGCGGGGTCCTGGGTGCCCCTCAACCGTCCCCTCCCAGCCCCCAGCCATTCACCCAGGAGGACACTAAACTTCAGCTGCTCTGAAGCGCCAGAGCCAGGAGCCAGGACTTGGCTCTAGGCGGGGAAGCAACCGTAGCTACCGTGCACTCTCTAGGACTCTCCTTCCAAAGCTCCTTGGGAGAAGCGCGTTTCCCGGTGGCGCGAGGATCTGAGATTCCAGGGCTCCCTTCCCCGCCTGCTCCCGCGGCTGCAGCTCGGCAAGCATTTAAAGACCCCAAGTAGGCAGTCGGCTCACGTTCTTTGTCGGGAGGGCGCGAGCCTTGGGCTACGGAGTGTGGGGAGGGCATGGAGGAGGCGGCCGCAGCGCGCCAGCCTCCTGCGGTCGGGCAGCCCCGAGAATCTGCAGAAAGCTGCGGGTCCTCCGACCCACCGAGTCCCAACCCTCCTGAACGCCCCAGTCCCCGGCAAGCCCTCTCGCTGAACGGTTGCAAAAGCGGCTGACAAAGCAATACTTTTTAGTTTGTGGGACCCCAGAAACTCACTGTCCCCTAGCCACGCCGCGCCGCTCCGGGACTGCGCACAATAGCGAAAGTCCCGGTCAGTACGCGCCTCGCGCGACCCCACCTCCCGCCGGGTGACTACTGAGGCCAGAGGACCCCCGCCTCCTGCAGCCAAGGGGCGCGGGCACCCGGGAGCAGGCACTGCGCACTCGCCGGTGGGGAAATCGGTCTCCCGCCCACCTACACCCCGGGGCTGGTGGGCAACCTTGCACCGCCCTGGTCGCTGCGCTCCCGCGCTCTGATCACCCGGCTTGTCGCGGGGCCCCGGGGCAGAGGCGTCGCGGGTGGGCTGAGGGGCCCCTCCGCGCCGGCGTACTGACTTGCTGCTGCTTCCTGGGTCGGCCGCGTCCTCGCTTCTGTGGCGCCGGGGCGGCAGGTTGTCCCTGGGCTGAAGTGGACGGCTGCCCGGCGCCTTCACCGCGTGCGCTCATCCTGCCTCCCGCCGCCGCTACCGCTGCCTCCGCCGCTACCGCCGCTGCAGCCGCTCGCCCTCCGCCGCCCCGGATCCGCCCAGCACCTTTTGGGAGACGGGATGGAGAGGGCTGGAGAAGGCAGGGGCGATGAGAGCTGGCGGAGCTGGCGGAGCTGGCGGAGCTGGCAGAGCTGGCGCGCGCCGAGGGCTGCTGCTTTAGGCTGCCGCTGCTGCCACCATCAACACCGGACGTCCAGCGGCTGCCAAAAAAGAGAGAGAGGGGAGGAGGAGGAGAGGAGGAGGAGGCGCTGCGGGCGGTGGGTGGCGGAGGTGGAGGTGGAGGTAGTGAGAGGAGGCGGGAAACGAGGGAGAGGGAGAGTTGAAGGTGGAGAGGGCTCCTCTCTCCTCTAAGGATTGGGAGTTACGGGCACTGGGGATGCTTGCAGCAGCTTGGAAAGGGAGACTTGTAGTGAATTGTGTCTCTTGCAATGTTAGGCGGGGAAAGAATTCCTCCTCCTCTCTCCAGAGAGAGAGAGAGACACACACACTGAGGGAGAGACTGAGGGAGAGAGAGACTGAGGGAGACAGAGAGACAAAAAGACAGACTGACTCTTGTGCCGTCGGAAAGCAGGGAGAGAATGGGAAGGTTCTGCGGGGACGGGTAGGGTGCACAGCTCAACTCTACCAAGAAACAGAGCAGTGGGTGGCACCGAGCCTCCTCGGGTGGCGGGGCCAGGCAGCAGCACTGCAGTGTCGTAGAGAAACAAGCTGCTGGCCGCGGCTGGAGCTGAAAGTTTGCTGAATTACTGAACAGGATTCAAGGGGGATGCGTGTGAGTGCGTGAGTGTATGTGTGTGTGTGTGTGTGTGTGCGCGCGCGCGCGTGTTTGTTTGTGTGTGTGTGCGTGCGCGCGCGCGCCCGCTTGCGGAGGGGGTGGCGGGGGGGGGCTGCCCACCTCTAATCGTGGGCGGATAAAGGGGAGGGGGCTACAGGAGAAGCAAGAAGAGGGTGGGGGGGGGAGGCCCGGCGGACCGCCGAGCTGAGGCGCCTGGCCGCCAGCCAGAGGCAGCGTTCGAAACACAACTGCCTTGGCGGCGGCGGCGGCGCCCGAGTGCCACCAGGAGCCCCGGCTCACGTGCTCCCGCCGGCGGTGGGGTTAAAGAGACAGGGCCTAGGCTCTCCAGCCCGGCTCGCCGCCGGTCTAGTCCCTCTTGCCGTCCCTGGTCACCCCTGGTCCTAGGAAGTTGAGAGAAAAAGACTGTCTCAAAGCCACCTCAGAACGCAGGGCCACTACCTGCGCTTGCACCAAGTGGAGCCGGAAGGTGGCCGGAAGCATTCAGGGCCAACCGCCGCTGCCTTCTATTTTAGCCCAGAGAAAGGGCAGCCAAGGAGTCGGAACGCGCTTCCCCAGACCCTCGTTCGGTTGAAAGGTGCCCTCACCCCAGAGCATACGGGCCGGTGCACAAACACAGCATGCACAAAGATACATGCACCAACGCGTATGTTCGCAGGTACATTTGCAAACAGATGCACGTGCACACATACACATTCCACTGGTAAACGCACACGCTAACAAACACGTGCTTACGCACACTTCCAGGCACACGGAAGGCAGGCCCAGCAACCACATTTGCAACAAATACACACACTTGCACACTGCACACAGGAACACAGAGCGCACCAACTTCTTCATCCGGGCTTTTCATTCCTCCGGGAATGATTGCAGGGACTGGCGCTGTACACCCGGCTTCGGACGTCCACGGTGTATAGGGGCCTTAGTGATTCTTTCCCCCACAACTGTGCCAATCGCCTAACTCTTCCTTCAGTTTACCTTCATTTAACCTTCGTCAGAATTCCTTTCTGCCAAGCCCTAATTTTATAGCCTGGGCTGCTTCTGGGTTATGTGAACACCATCATGACCACAGTCAGTTTTTAAAAGGTGGAGAATGTTCTCAAATGTATCTCTTTTTCATCCTTGAGTAACACAAAACTGAAAGGAAAAAAAAAAATCTTAGGTTCAGATTTTCACACATCACGCCCAAAATTGTCTTGGATCGACTCCAAAATAAAAATGATCACCCAGTGAAGAATTGTTTTTCTTGCAAAGATACAGACCACCGTGGAATAAAAACGCCTATTCTGCAGCCATAAGCAAGGAGCTAGACTCTGCCACGTTCCGCTGTACTTGAGGCCCCCGTGTAAATGTCTGCCCGGGTGCGACACAGCTGATTGGTCCGCGTTGCCGTTTTAAATCCATTTCTAGCTGCCCTTTTCAGAGTTGGGACACTTCTCTGTACGTTGAGTGCTCTACAGAAACCCAGGGCTGCTGGTGGGTCTGGGAACGCTTAGCTCTGGAGGAGAGGAAAAGCCCCCTCCCTCCAGATGGAGCCCAGTCTCTGAAAAACGAGGGAGGGGGTCTAACGGGCACCAAAGGTTTTGTTAGGGCTTGGCTGAAAGATGGTATCTTCATCAAAGGGACTGAAATTTCACCTTCTAACAAGTGCACTGACATTTCCTAACTGCCAAGTTGTGTGTGTGTGGTGGCATTCTTACACTTTGGTGCGTGCATTTTACATTCGTGAATAAAATGGGCTTCTGGTTTTGTTCTTGTTTGGTTGCGTTTTGCCAGAAGGACAGACAGATAAAGTTCTGGGGATAGATTTAGCCAGAAATCACCCATGATTTCAGCCAGCTAATTTTATGCTGGGAATCCCATTATCTCCATGAAATTTTGTGTGTTTGTTTGTTTAATACATAAGAGAAATTTCAACTTGTGGGGGGAGGGGGTGTTGTAGGTGTGTGGAACTTTTTTTTTCTTTACCCTAGAATCTAAGAGAAACACATAAACGTTGAGAAGTTGTTTTCGTTCTATTTTGTTTTCAGACTTGAACCCTTTTGCATCCATAGAGACAAGGATAAAAAGAAGTTTTGTGTTAGGTTTTATCAAAGTTACCCTTATACATTGTCATGCTTTGGTGTCTATAATCCTTTTAAGTCTCTGGGTTGTTTTTTTGTTTTTGTTTATTTGCAGGCAGAGCATAAAATTTTGTTTTTGTTTTCAAAATTATCTATACTTTTATTATTGAAGTATTATCTTTATCTGGTCTTTTAATTAAACTTAATAGTTATATTTTCTCTTTAGGGAAACATTTTCCTGCTCATATTTGAGAAGTTTAATTCCCAGATTTAAGTTTCTCAATCACTCACTCTTCCATATCTTGCTATGTCGTATTCCTTCATTGCGGGTTAAACCTGTCCCATTCTAGTAATTGAGATGATAGCATGGGGTTTCTGTCCACACTAAACTCCCTTTCTTCTCCACCTACTATCAAATCAAACATTAGCACTTCAGCTGTGTGTGTCAACAAACTTTCTATTGATCTGTGACACGTGATTAAGATGTGTTTCTATTTGGTAAGTACATTAGTGCTTGCTAAAATCAAAAAAGCAGACCCAGACCACCATTTAAAAACAATAAATAGAATAAGACAGAAAAATTTGGACCAAATCCTTCCCATTTGATTCTCTACACAAAGATAAAATTGCTTCAATATCCTCAGCCCCATGCTTGAGAAATTGAGGACATGCTTTTAATCCCAGCACTCTGGAGGCAGAGGCAGGTAGATCTCTCTGAGTTCAAGGCCAGCCTAATCAACAGAGTGAGCTCTCAGACAGCTAGAACTACACAGAGCAACACTGTCTCAAAAACAAAACAAAATAACAAAACAAAACCAACCAACCAACAAAGAAATTAGGGTGCTCAGAATTCAGGAAGCCTTATCATTCTGTTATGATATAGTAGGCAGAACCATTTTTCTTTTAGTCTTAAACTTGATACAAGGTATACCTTAGATTGATGGACAGTCCTTGTTTATCATGGATCACAATGAGACTCTTCTAAAGGCAACTGACCTGGACAGTTTGAGATCTGGATTCCTTTCAATGTTCTCTTGATTATCCGTGTGATGCTTCCTCAGCCCTTTCCACTCTCTGTGGATCAGTGCTCTAGTTTCTAAAACTGATGTGCAAGTTCTTCGAGGTCACCGTAATTTCTGTTTCATCATGGCTATATAGAAATCATACGTATAATCCCCAAAGGCAGGTAGTGCTCCCATTTCCTCATTTTCTTGTCTTGCTAGTTCTGTCTATGTTTTATTTGATTAAGAACAAACTTTTGATAGTTATTATTAATTTATTGCTATGACAAAGATAATTGTAACAAAATTTCAACTTTCTAAATGTACCACACAAGGTCAGAAAAGATCCTCTTAGAAACAAGATTGATTGCATAGCATGTTATATATTTCCAAGTGTTTATTCTCTATGTAATTCATAGTTTCCTCAAAAATCTGTTTATTGAGCACCTAATATGTGCTATTGGCCAAAGTCAAGGAAGAAAAATAGGATTTTCTGCCTCATCTTAACAGATGAACTTAGAGATACGAAGGACAAGGAATCTGTGACCCGTTATTGCAAGTCTGGGGTTTGAGGGACCACATGACAGGGAACGGGAGTGACATTTAGAAGCTGGGGGCAGCCTTACACTAATCGCCAGCAAGAAAACACTGGCCATTGGAGTCAGACTTCATTTTCGGCCGACAGCCCCAAATAATGACATGGAGACTTATTATTAATTGTGAAAGCATGTCCACTTTCTCAGGCTTGTTCCCAAATAGCTCTTATAACTTAAATTAACCTGTTTCTATTAATCTGCATTTTACCACGTGGGTTTTTACCTCTCTTTAATTCTGTACGGCTTACTTCCTGAGTGACTCGCTGGCATATCTCCACCTCTTTTCTCCCCAGAATTCCCTTCTCTCCCCCCAAATCCCACCTATTCTCTTCTGTCTAGCTATTGGCATTTAACTTTTTATCAAGCCAAGCAGAAGGTGCCTCATGAAAGACACATCCTCACAGTGTACAAAAGTTTATCCCACAAAAGACCATTGTTCTCCAACAGCATTCTTCAAAGAGGAGGCAGTCAATTCTTTCAACAGCAAGAACGAGTTTGAAACCCACATCTTCCCCAGAACCTTGACATAAACTCTGCCAGGCCAGCACCTCATTGTTGCAGGGACCTCAGGCACTGGATAACTGCTGATTTCTTTTTTTTTTTTTTTTTTTTTTTTTGGTTTTTCGAGACAGGGTTTCTCTGTGGCTTTGGAGCCTGTCCTGGAACTAGCTCTGTAGACCAGGCTGGTCTCGAACTCACAGTGATCCGCCTGTCTCTGCCTCCCGAGTGCTGGGATTAAAGGCGTGTGCCACCATCGCCCAGCTTAACTGTTGATTTCTGACTCACAGTACGATGAGCTAATAACTAACGTGCAAGCCATTGAGATTTCTCTTTTGTTGTGCCACAAGGAGGATTAAAGCAAGATGATAGGGTCCCAGAGGCTTTTCCTCCTTCTCTACCACCCCCATCAACTGTTCAGAGCAGTTACTCAGGCATCTATCCTGAGCTGTGTTCCCTGCAGTAGTGCGCACTCCTACTATTTTGCAGTATTTTGTTTGTGTTTTAACAACTAAAGCTTGCCTGAAGATCAGAGTGCAGAGTTAAGCCACCAGAGGCCAAGAAGTGGTGGCACACACCTTTAATCCCGGACAGAGGCAAAGGGATCTCCGTTATTTTAAGGCTACCCTGGGCTACACAAGGTTGACAAGGTTAGACAAGAATCTGTCTAAAAGAGAAACAGAGCTCACACAAAGGTGATCCCAGCACTTGGGATCCCACACCTTTAATCCCAGCACGAGGGAGATGGAGACGGGAGCGATAAGGCTGGGCAGAGAGAGGAATATAAAGTGGGAGGAGACAGGAGCTCAGCTGCAGTCCAAGGATGCAGTCTGAAGCTGTCTGAGGACACAGTCTGCCGACAGGATCACCCTTTTGGTCTGAGGATTTGGTGGAGGTAAAAGGTCTCTCTCTTGGCAGCCAGTACTGCTTCTCTGACCTCTCAGCTTTCACCCCGATATCTGACCCTGAGTTTTTATTAAGAACAATTAGAATTCATGCTACAACTAAGACATTATACTTCTTTGAGTTCATAGGGAAGCAGCTACTGTTGTGATCTTCTGGCCTGGGTACCCTGTCCCTTTGAGAGCCAAACCCCACCCTCTCCCAACCCTTCCCCTTCCCCCAAGGGCAGTGGCTATCCTGCCTCCTCCAGCCTGTGCTCTCTCTGCCTCTTTCTGAGGTCACCCGCCGAGGTGAACTGCCAAGACTTCAGAGGACTTGGGGACCTGATGAGGCCCCTCATGGGACTGGTCCCCCATTACTACATCTTTAAAAAAGGATAACATTGGTGGAGCATGACTCAGCCAGGCTCCCTCCACATTCCCTGGTGGGGACCCTGGACTCAGACCACTTTCCAATGCTGCAAATGGTAAGGCTCCCTGTCAGCTGCCTCTCATTTCTCCCAGCAGACAGGACGACTACCCGTGTCCTGCCACAGGCATCTCATGCCCGTCCATTTTTCCTGTACATGCTCTTTTTCTCTTGCTCCTAGTCCCTCTATTCTGTCTCTGCCACTGCGACCACTGCTCCCACAGAAACCGGCAAAGCCCCTGTTTCCGGTTCCAGCCCGTGCTCCCCGCTGCTGCTGGTGGATCAGTGGCTCGCCCACAGGACAGATCACAGTACTGAGTAATTTTCCTCTCTACTTTATTTATAAAAGAATGTGTAAATAGTGTAGCCAGGCGGATGTAATTCAGTTTTAAGTGTATGTTCTGCATGGCCTCTATGTCTCTCTTGTTAACTTTATCTTTAAAATTCCCATGGCTCTGAAAACATGGTTTCTCCATCCAACACTTGACGGTCATCATTTTGACTAATGCCTCACTGCCATCTTAACTAAGGGCAGGTGACCTCACCAACATCTTAACTAAGGGCAGGTCAAGTGATCAAGTCCTTTACTGAAGTATCCCTTGCCTAGACTCGTGGTTGACTTACTTTTTTTTGTCTAAATTCCTCTTATTCTTCCTCCTCCTCTCTCTCTCTCTCTGCCATTCTTCTGGTGAGGCAACCTCTGCCTCCTCCTCCCCCACTTTCTTCCCTTCCCTGCTTCTCCCATCTCTGCCCGGCCCTGCTCTGTCTCTTGGAAACTCTGGTTTCCATCTTGCTGGTGTAGCAGGCATTCTGTCCCGTTGCCCACCCAGCGTTCTCCCTGAGCACTGCAATCACTGAGCGCTGCATTTGTTTTGGGGGCCCAGGGCTCCTCAGATATTTTTTCTGCCTCATTGCTTCCCATAGCTAAAAACATGAGTGGACCACTCAGAGTGGTCCTCACACTGTTTGGATAGGGGTGTGTGTGTGTGTGTGTGTTTTGTTTTGTTTTTCTTTTCGGCCCTCTCCTAAGTGGCCCTCACCAATGTAAGGACTACTTGGATCAGTCCTAGCTCCTGGTTCCTGAGCTGATGGTCCGGAATCACCTTAGCTTTATTATCAAGTCCTGTGCTAGCCTAGAGACATCCAGCTAGTTGCCCTGGGGCTTACATCGTTGTTTTTTTTTTTTGCCTTTCTTACATTTTCAGCTATGAGAAACCAACCACATTTCTAGCTTTTACCAGCAGGTGTCTAAATTTAAATAGTCACACCACGTGCACAACCATGGCTGTTGCCATTTTCTTTGAGCTTAACAAAGGGAGGATCAAGAATTTCCACCCCTAGCCAAAGATCGCCAGCAGTAGGCTCTCCACATGAGGTCCCGACCCTAGCCAGCCTCCTTTCGCTCACTTTTCATTTAACTCTATGTGTATAAAACTGAAACTCAATTGAGTGTAAACACATGATGTATATTTACTGTTAAACTTTGTGTTTCACAAGTACAAATATCACCTGTTAAGTTGAGAGCCATTACAGTCAAGTTTGGACTCAGCTCTCCAGACAGATTCTATACTGTAGTTATACCCAACAAACAGCACTCAACTGATCAGAGATCTGGGGAATATGGCGTTTGAATGTTTAATTATTAAAAGACTTTTCATAACAGAGACAGGTTGACTCCTAGCAGCAACACTCTACTTCCTCCAAAGAAGACAGAAGACAAATGGGCACACAACAATGTCCATCCGTAATTCGCTTCATCAACTGCCAATCGCTGACCACTGGATAAAACTGCCTTTCATTTAAACTGAAGATCTCCATACATGGATTGAATCACCAGGATCGACAGCCTAGCTGCTCAGGTCAAAATAGGCTAGTGTCTTCCTACAGATTTCTTTTTTTTTTTTATTTATTATGTATACAATATTTTGTCTGTGTGTATGTCTGCAGGCCAGAAGAGGGCACCAGACCTCATTACAGATGGTTGTGAGCCACCATGTGGTTGCTGGGAATTGAACTCAGGACCTTTGGAAGAACAGACAAGGCTCTTAACCACTGAGCCATCTCTCCAGCCCCTTCCTACAGATTTCTAACCCACAGGATCTTCTAAAACCTGGCAGGCCCTGCGCTAAACAGCAGAAGGCAAATACAATTCTCAGTGACCATGGAGAACCCTGAGGAGGGGAATCTAGGTGCCAACCAAGTAAGTTCTCTGTCATCAATAACTGAAGTAAAACTTCATCCTTCTCAAAGATCTCTGATGCAGTTTGACAGCTGAGAGGTTTTGTCAGTTTAAAAGGACAGCCTCATCAAACAAATTTCAGTAAAATACAAATACAAGTTATTAAGGTGTACACCTGCAAGTTATAAAGCTGTGAGGACAAGTGCACACTCTCAAATTTCTCTCACGCTACCTTTCATAGTCTTAAAAATACTTTTCATTGTGCAAAAACATCTGTCACAGTCATTCTGACCTAAATATGCTACTGTTTATACAATGAATATGCCTAAAACTCATGTTTTCACAAACCCAAGGAATTCTTGTGAGTTCCAGGGAACCAAATTGAAGGATCCACCTTAAACAAGTCAGAAACATCACTCTCAATTCCCTGGTCCTGAAATTGTTTTTTTCTCTTTTTAAACTTAACTTTGTACTCTGTCTGCCAACACCTTGCCAGGTCAAAGACACCAGACAGTTCTATACCACAGACCCTGGACAGAAGTAAAGTGACCAGGATGTAACCAGCACCCAGCTTTCTCAGGTTTTCCCTCCCAAGACAATGCCCACAAATAAGCAGGAAGCAGTCTTGAGAATCTACCATGCCAATTTCTGTAACTTTTGTGCTAACTTCCTGCCTATATATATATGATGATCTGCTGCCCTGGTCTGTCACCTGGATACCCTGTCCCTTTAAGAACCAAGCCCACCCTCTCCCAGCCCCTCCCTTTCCACCTAGGGAAGCAGATATCCTGCCTCCTCCAGCCTGTGCTCTCTCTTCTGCTTTTTCTCTCCCTCTCCTCTCCCCCCCCCTCTGAAAATGCACTGTTTTGATTTGCTTTCTGCCCCTTCTGGCCTCACCTCCATGTCTCTTTATTCTTAAATAAGATATAAATATGAATCTCACTCTCAGAGTCTATTATCTATGACCCAAACTAAGGCACCCAGAAATTTAATCTCAACCTCATCTATGGAACTTTGAAAACATATTGGTGTCGGTTGTGGTGGCACACGCCTTTAATTCCAGCACTCCAGAGGCAAAGTCAGGAGGACCTCTATAAATTGAGGCCAGCCTAGTCTGCGTGGTGAGTTCCAGGAGCAGCAGAGGGACACAGTGAGACCCTGTCTCAGAAACAAAACAAACAAAAGCCACATTGGTGGCATTTTCACCACCCCCCACCAAGTATGGAATCTCACCCACTTTTATCTCCTAGAATAAGTGACTTGCTTATTCTTATCACTTAGAACTAGGGACGAAATCTAGGGACTAAATACAATGCTGTAAAACTAAGGCTTTGCAACAGACTAGAACAGTACACTCTCCCTTGACACCAGTCTCTCTCCTTTACCCTCTTCTCTCAGCACACCTCCGAATCCCTGGGGCAAAATATCAGGAGCTTCACTGTGAAATCATGGGGGGAGGGGGAGGAGGAGAAAGAAGAGGGGGAAGATCAGCTGTGCCTGCTCCTGGTTGTTTATCCAGTCATCCACACCATTCCAAGTCTTCCAGATCCCTTCATTTAAAGCAACCCAGGCTGATGGGACTTGAGAGAAGAGGGATGTGCTCTCCTTGCTTACTATACACATACACACACGTGCATATATGTATACTATGCATATATACACTTACTATAAACACACGCATATATATGTGTGCATATACATATATGGTTAAAAACTATGTTTTTGAATGGATCATAAGGCATCAGATCTGACCCATCACTGTCTCTTATAAACCAAGTTTGAGCCCAGCAGTGATGGCTCACATGTTTAATCCCAACACTCAGGAGGCAGACGCAAGTGGATCTCTATGAGTTCAAGGCTAGCCTGGTCTACAGAGCAAGTTCCAGGATAGCAAGGGCTATAAAGAGAAATCCTGCCCCCAGAAAACACAACAACAACAACAACAACAACAAAACTAGATTTGACAGACACATCATTCCAATGAGTGCTCCAGTCACTTTTATTTGCGATTTTCACATAGGCAAAAATCAGTATAAGTTCCTCTTCCACCTGAAACCTCAGCCTTCTAGTTCTGCCTTCTAGATGGTTCTTGCTTTGTCTACTCTACAGTTGGCCTCTCCGTTCACGTGTAGATTGCTGCATTCCCAGTGCCCTGATCTAGCCTTCACTCTGTGGATTTCAGCATCACCAGTGTCCTGATCTAGCCTTCACTCTGTGGATTTCAGCATCACCAGTGCCCTGATCTAGCCTTCACTCTGTGGATTTCAGCATCACCAGTGCCCTGATCTAGTCTTCACTCCATGTGGATTCTGTATTCCCAGTGCCCTGATCTAGCCTTCACTCCCATTCCGTGTAAATCCATTCTCATGTCATTTCTACAAGACTCTCTTTCAACAGTTTGCTGTTGCTTATTTTGGTATAGGGTCCCGCTGCGTAGCAGGGCCTAGCCTCCAGCTCTTGTCTTTTCTTCCACAGTCTGCTATTGCACTTGGCTTGAATGAAGTTTTCTTCTTGTTCTTTTCTTTTTCTTAAAAATCACAGATATACCAGAAGATCTACTGATGGAAATGTATGTGATAGAAAAGTGAAGGGGGAAATCCCCATTGCCCTATCACTCTGAGATAACCCTAAAACATGTTAGCTTTCCTAGGATTAGGGGAACAAATACAGGTTCATACTGCACATCTGAAAACATAACCTGTTTCATCTAATATGGTGTACATGTCTTTCAGATTAATAGTCATCTACAACACTACTCCTAATAGCTCTAGCATATATATTCTAATTTACATGTAAAACAGCCTAAAAAGCACGGCACCTGGAATTAAGCAGGCCTTCAATGGGAGGGTTTATGACATCCTTGTGGAGAGCTCAAGAAATATGTCTGAGTTGTTGCTCATTCCTTTGGGCTGACACTGACTTCAAAGGTGGTCTCTTCCATCAGCATCCTGGTATAATTTTCAAATTTTCAGATGTCCTAGAGGCAGAAAGGATCACTAACTCTACCGATACTCAAATTAAAAGTCAGGACTCTTTCAACCAACCGTAATACAATCTAAGAAAAAGAATGTCGAGTGTGTTATTGGTTTTGAAGGGTGGAGAACTCAGCATGCCAGCACTGGGCAGAAAAAGGCCTAGAAACAATCTCCGTGATTACACATAAGACTGAAAAGCAGATGTTTGGAAGGTCCTAATATGTGTTTCTTTGGACATATATAGAGTCTACCAAAAGAACACCCATGGTGTCGAGATGGACATGTAACCAGCTGTAAAACTCTGTATCTGCTGTTCCTTGGAGGTCATGGGGGAAAGAGAGGCAGACGTCTTTGAGACATGCTTCTGCAAAAGCCCTTGACACAGATGGTTCTGCGGGGAGGGTTCTCACAATGTCCTTCCATCTCTTCCTTATTTTCTTTTTGTTTCCAGTCAGGAATGTAAATAAGATAACTAAAGCTCCAGAAACCATCTCTAAGACTATGGAGTGGCTACAAACAGCTAAGACTAGTGGAGAATATGGAAAAGCTATGCTATCCCGTTCTTCGGACCTTTATGTTGGCTTTATGGGCAGCAACTTTGATCCTGTCTGAGCAACTTCTAAATTCTCAGTCAGGTACAGCCACATGTGATTGCTAACTGATAGACCGAGTCACTGCATGCTCAGCATAAGTTATAACTGTTTCTTTCCTCCCTTTAGCTCATAAACTGTACTTAAGAGATGTCTTTAAATCACAGCAGAATTGAGCAGAATAGCTTCCATGTCTTTGCATGTGCACACAAACTTCTCAGCTAGGAGCACTGGTACCAGTTAAATTTATCAGGACCCATGAATCTGTTAGAATGGTTAGAAACTGGGTTTACACGAGGTCCCACTGACAATGATGTACATTCTCTTGCTTTGTTATGGAAGGATGTTTATGCCACTCTAGTTCCCTATAGAACGTCTCCCCTGCCCGAAATTTCTCTTCGCTCTACCTAGTAAGCCCTGTCTCTCCAGAAACCCATGGCAACTATAAGTCCTTGTACTGTCCCCTCAGCTTTTGTTGTTCTAGATTTTCAGATTTTCTTCTACTACTTAGAAGCATTTAAGACTCTCCCGTGTCTTTCCATGGCTTGACCCTGCTGTCTATTCCATTGTTTACAGCAGTGGTTCTCAATATTCCCAATGCTTTGATTCTTTAATACAGTTTTTTATGGTGTGCTAATCCCTGACTAAATATAAAATTATTTTGTTGCTACTTCATAACTATAATGTTTCTGCTGTTATGAGCTGCAATGTAAATATTGATATGCAGGGTATCTGATATACGCCCCCCAGCCGGGCGGTGGTGGCACACGCCTTTAAT
>NC_022024.1:2968205-2970874 GCF_000317375.1 Microtus ochrogaster
AATGGAGGAGGGAGGGAGGAGACAGAGAGACAGAGAGAGAGAGGGAGGGATGCTGGGTCTGGGTCTGGGTCTGGCATGGGCTTTTCAAACTCCAGTGACTTCCTCCAACAAAGCCACACCTCCTAAACCTTCTAATCCTATCAAAAATTTCCACTCCCTGGTGACTAAGTATTCGAATATATGAGCCTATGGGGGCCATTCTTATTCAAACCACCACAACCACTCCCTGGCCTTCGTAGGCTTGTAGGCGTGTTGTAATGCAAAATGCATTTAATCCAACTTCAAAAGTCCCCATAGTCTATCACAGTCTCAACACTGTTTAAAAGTCAGAAGTTCAGAGACTCAGGGCAATCCCTTTACTGCAACCCCCTGTAAAATCAAAATCAAAAGAGCAGGTCACATACTTCCAACATCCAATGGCATGGAATATGCATTACCACTCCAAATGGAGAAAAGGGAGCATAACGAGGGAATAATATAACAAAGCAGAGACCAAAAGCCAGCAGGGAAAACTCTAAATTCTATGTTTCCATGTTTGATGTCAAAGTGCTCCTCAGACCTCCAACTCCTTGCCATTTGTGGCTGGTAATACACTTCTCCCGCTTGGGCTGTTTCCATAGCCTGATATCAGCTCTCCCTGACAGGTATCCCATGACGCTGGCACTTCCAACATCTTGGGGTCTCCAATACAATTCAGGCCTCACCCTCATAGCATCACACAATGGCCTAGCTGGGCTTCACCCTCATAGCATCACACAATGGCCTAGCTGGGCTTTCATGAAGGGACATCCCTGACACATTGCTACACCCAGTGGTTTTCCTTAGCTCGGGAGGAAGATTCCACAATCCCCTGTTTGTATCCTTGGCTCCCAAGCCAGAACCATGGGGCCAAAGCTACCAAGTTCTTCTGCTTGCTGGGGCTGGAACTTGGCCACTCCTTCAATTCCCTTTGCCTCAACTTCCTTGTGTTGGTGGTTTCCTTCACTGCTTTTCTGCCTTCCTTTAACTCCAGTTCCACAAGCTGGAAGCCTAGCTGGGTTGGGTCCTGCCCTGGGGTCACCACTTCCTTTGTGCCCTTTAGCCTCAGGCTTTTCTTTAAGCTTTTTATCTCCCTTAGCATAGGACTTGGCTCCAACAAAATGCTTCCTGGTGCCCCTTTTCTCCTTAAACTGTATGGTTTGCATTTTTTCCCCCTATCCTGTCTGCTTCTTTTCATTGTAGATCTGTAGACTGGTTATCATATGATAACCAGTCACATGACACAGTCAATATTAGGCTATCTCGAAATCTCCTCTACCAGTGTCATTAGTCTAAAGCTCTTCAGTTTAACCTCAGGCAGATTTTTAGGACAAGGACCACATTCTTTGTCAAAATATCACAATACATGGTTTCTAGGTTACTTAGGAATATTGTTCTTTTCTGATACCTTTTGTCTTAGATAGGGTTCTATTGCTGTGAAAAGACCATGACCAGGGAAACTCTTTTTTTTTTTTTTAATATTCATTTATTACATATACAATAGTCTGTCTGTGTGTATGCCTGCGACCAGAAGAGGGCACCAGATCTCATTACAGATGGTTGTGAGCCACCATGTGGTTGCTGGGAATTGAACTCAGGACCTTTGGAAGAGCAGGCAATGCTCTTAACCACTGAGCCATCTCTCCAGCCCCCAGGGAAACTCTTATAAAGGAAAATATTTAATTGAAGGTGGCATACAGTTTCAGAGGTTTAGAGCTTTATCATCATGGTGGGAAATGTGGTGGCATGCAGGTAGACATGGTGCTGGAGAAGGAACCAAGAGTTCTGCATCTTGATTTGCAGGCAGCAGAAGAAGACTGTCCTATTGGGCATGGCTTGAGTGTATGTGAGATCTCAAAGCCTACTTCTACAGTGACACACTTCCTCTAACTAGGCCATACCTATTCCAACAGGCCATCCCTCCTAGTAGAGCTACTCCCTATGGCCAAACATTTAGATACATGATAATAAACGGGCCATCCTTGTTCAAACCACTATACTTCTTCACCTGGGCTCCAATACTCCACATCATCTTTAGCACCACTGTTTCCCATGTTCCTACCAGGATGGTCCAGTAAGTCCTGCTAAAAGCGTTCAACTACTTATTTAGTCAAAGTCCCAAAGTCTTCTGTATTTCTCCAAACATCATGGTTAGGCCTGTCATAGCAATACCCCACTGCTGGTACCAATTTTTTTCTTAGCCACGGTTTGATTGCTGTGAAGAAACACCATGACAAAGGCAACTCTTATAAAAAGAATCATTTGACTAAGTACTCAGCCCCCTACATTTATTTTGAGACAGGGTCTTCCTTTGTTGTACAGTCAGCCTTGAAATTATCCTATGGTTCAAACTTGCTTTGAACCTGCAATCCTCCTACCTCAAACTCCCAAGTTGTTGGTATTGCAGGTCTGTACCTTCAGTTTCAGGTACATATGGGAGCATCATTAAGTTTTTCCTTTGACACCTAAGAGAGGTCTTAAAATGTTAAAAGGAGAGGGCTGGCCGGGCGGTGGTGGCGCACGCCTTTAATCCAAGCACTCGGGAGGCAGAGGCAGGAGGAGCTCTGTGAGTTCGAGACCAGCCTGGTCTACAAGAGCTAGTTCCAGGACAGGCTCCAAAACCACAGAGAAACCCTGTCTTGAAAAACAAA
>NC_022024.1:2971339-2975832 GCF_000317375.1 Microtus ochrogaster
GGGGATGTTTATAGACCTTATACACTATAAGGAACTCAAGCATTAGCAGATTTTTACCATCTGCAGGAAGTTCTAGAACAAGTTCTTTGTAGATACCAGGAGGCAAATGTTTGTATCATAGGCAAATATTGCCTATTTCAAGTGTAACAAATGCATCATTGCCAAAGAAAAATTTGTTCATTTGTTGTGAAGTGTCCATCACAACCAGAACATATTCTAGTTCTAGGAAGTAGCACTAAGTAGTGAACAGGAAGTAATGATAAGGAAGTAGCTCTAAGGAAACAGGAAATAATGATAAAGAAATAGTATTAAGTAGTGAACAGGGAATAATGATAACAATGAATGATTGAGCATCCATTTGGTGTAAGCCTTGCTTTGAAGAACATCCAAAAGCTGGAGAAGAATAAAAAAAACGAAAGAGGGGAATGAAAACACATGAGACCTAGATGTGGGTTCCCACTTCAGAGAGCTGATCAAGTGGCCAGAGTTACACGGATACAAGTCAGTATAAGGTAAAACAGGAAAAAAAGGCTAACTATCAAGTGTGTGCTGAGTGTGGGGACATGGTAGACTGCCTCTGGGTAATGATCCTCAAGAGGGTCTTGAAGAACAGTTAGACACAGAGGTGGGGCAATGGAATTTCAAGCAAAGGGAGGATTATAAGAAAACGTTGCTGAAAAGAAAACCTGAAACCATGCACCAGAGAGGTTTTATTTTTTGTAAGGCAGATGGCAGCTGGAAGCAATTCGCTGCAGATGGTTCTTGTGAAGCCCTGCAATGCAAAGACTAAGCATGAGATCGCACACGTTCACAGGAACAGAAAAGAGGTGTCGAGGCACCTACACGACTAACCCCGGAGCACTCCTTTCACCAGAGAGCTGAGGAAGAAGAGGGAGGAAGTCGTGGTGAAGACTGGGCACAAGTCGGAGCCCTTGAGGAAGAGCTGTGAGGGTAGGAGCCCAGGCTAGGAAAACATGTGACCAATGTCAGTGAGGAAGCTCCAGAGAAGGGCCAAGGTGAGAAGTGCCCTGACCTTCATCATTCTACTCAGTAGTTGTAGGTCATGTTTCTCATTGCTCAAAGTCAAAGACAGGCACAGTCAAGGTACCCTGGGTGACTGAAGGCACTGGCATGAGTCTCGGTATAGGATGAAACAGATCACAGAAGGATGAATATGGAAAAAATGTTCTCCAGACATGGTATGGCTGTTGCTGTCTCAAAGTCAGAGTGGTTATAATAACAGGAGATCCTCAAGATTGGACTAGCCCACCTAGCATTCCCTAATGGAGCAGGGACCCAGGAGGAGTCCAGGAGACGTGTGAAGTCCTTTTTCTTCCCAGGGATACGCCAGTGACTAAACCTGCCTGTGGGAGACTTCTTTTTAATGGTGTAGCCGTCTATAAGCCTGTGGTCCTGTGGGTAATTCTCACCCATGCTCCTATAAATGACCCCAATTAAACTCATGGGTTCACCAAGCCAGACTTGTGTGGGATTGTTTCTATGGTCCATCCCTGATGCCCTATCTGACCTAAACAGATGTTCCTATCTTCCAAGAAAGGGGAACTCAATAATGAGGAACAGTGCCCAGGTTCTTAACCTCATCTCTAAAATACGGCCACTCCACCTCAACTAAAACAACCATGTGCTAGACAAAACATGAGCAAACCAAGAAAAACAGGCTCTCCCAGAAGTCCACACAGATTTCCACAAGGTCAGTCTCAGCTCCGGACAAAAGAGGCTGCAAAAGTCAAATCAAATCAAAGTTTACTGCTCTGAATATGATCTCTTGGGACTTGTTTGTGTGTGGAGACAGGTTCTCACTATGCAAGTCAGAGTGATCTTCATCTCGCTCTGTAGCCCGGGCTAGTTCTCACCTTATGATGCCCCTGCCTTAGCCTTGTAAGTGTTGGAATTCTGGCCATGTGCCACCACACCTGACTCAGAATCAGTCACTTAAATTTTTCTTCATATTTATATTTATATCTTCATACTTATATGCATGTGCATGTGTTCACATGTTTGGGGCACACTTGCATGTACAGGTGCATGTGTGCACAAGCTTGTGGAAGCCTGAGATCAATTCTGGATAATCTCCCTAATTACTTCCCATGTTTTATATTGAGGGTCTCTCATGAATATGGAGCTTGCTGTTTGAGCTAGTCTAGCCAGCTGGTTTGCTCTGGGGAATCCCCCATCTCTACCTCTGCATTCTGGGATCACAGGTGGGCACCAGACCTCCCCAGCTTTTGTGAGGGCTCTGAGGATTGAAGCCTGCTTCTCACACTTGCTCCACGGGGGCTGTACTGGCTGAGTCACCTCCCAAGCCCTAGGATCTGGGTTTTTAAAGAATGAAGGAAACAGATCCATTCTGGGCAGCAACTAGCAATATTTGATACCAAAGAGTGGCTTCAATGAAATTTTAATCTTTTCAGCTAATCATTTCAAATTTCAGTATGTTCTCCCAAGTGGAGAACTTATTTAGGGAAGGGATAGAATTTCTGGGGTCTGAGATGCCCTAAAATCCAAGTGCAATACTGGATTTATTGTCTTAGTGAATAGGAAATGATGGAGAGCTGAGACAGAGAACTCAGCAGGGAGGCAAACTGGATTGTTGTCCCCAATAATCCACTTCCTTCCTTCATAAAATTATACTCTCTTGCTCTTCAGTTCTACAAGCCAAGTTGACCCACGGGCTGCACTGAAGTTGGGTTTGGTGACAGGATGTTTTGGACAACAGTTTGAAAGCAGACGTGTCATATGCCAGATCCAGGCCACAGACTCTTTCTCTTGTCACTCAAAAGCGGGCTCCACTACGACAGGAGCAATCTCAGCTCTGGAATGAAGACACATGAAATAAAACCAGGATGGATGCCCAGCCTACTGCCGCAGAGAGAGAGCTGGATGCCAGTGGCAGAAGCCATCAGATTTTTGTGGTTGCTTTTAATGCAATGCTGTTGGACAGAAGCGTAATTGCTTCAGGTGGTCAGCCTTTGGAGCATATGGAAATGGCTTCACTCCCGCTAGGATGCTATGTTCCTTAAAGCAGATGACGGAAGAACTGGTGAAGAGACAGGGAAATTAGGACATTCAGGTATTGCTGGCAGTTTTGAGATGTTATATGGTTGCTTTGGAAAACATTCTGATTGGCCAGCTCCTTAGAGTCTTGTGAGTACAATTTCCATATGACCCAACACACCTATTCATATTACATCATATCATTTACATGCATACATATTTGGAAAATTAAAACATACATGCATGTCTTAGCGTTTAAGTTGCTGTGAAGAGACACTGTGGCTACAGCAGCTCATATAACTGTGACTGATACTTTCAGAGGTTTAGTCCATTATCTTCATGGCAAGACATGGTGGTGTGCAGGAAGACATGATGCTGGAGAAGGAGCCAAGAGTTCTACATCTTGATTTGCTGGCTGTAGAAACAACTGTGTCATGCTGGGTGTAGCTTGAGCATAAGAGACCCCACACCCCACCTCCCACAGTGACACACTTCCTCCAATAAGACCATGCCTACTCTAACATTCCAGACCTCCTAATAGTGCCACTCCCTGTGGCGGCCATTTTCCTTCAAACCACAATAAACAAAATAGCTAAAACATGAAAAAAGCACAGATATAAATGTTCACAATCTGGTAACTGGAAAAGTAAAATATGTTATGTTTGGTCCTTCATGATACGAGCTAGTACTCAACACTAGAAAAGTAATGAAGTGTGCACACTTACTACAACAAGTATGATTCTTGGAAAAACAATGTGCTGAGCCATACCCAGAAAAGCTAATGTTGAAAGGGTCTGTTAATGGGGCCAGAGAGATATCTTAATGGTTAGGAGGGCTTGTTGCTCTTCCAGAGGACTGGAGTTGCCTTTTCAATATCCCTGGTGGGCAGATCACAACCATCTTGTTCTAGGGGTTTTGACGTCCTTCTCTGTCCTTAGTGGGCACCAAACTCATGTGCACGCACGTACGTGCACATGCGCGCACACACACACACACACAGAGTCAAAAATAAAAATAAAGTGTATAAAAATGTTCTAGTTATATAAAATATTTGGAACTGACAAAAGTACTGATATGAAAAGTATATTCAGTGGAGAAAGGGAGAGGAGTAAAGAACTAGTAACTGCTGCCAGGTAAAAGTTTAGCATTTGAGAATGAAGAAAGAATCCTCAAATTGGCTGTAGTAATGATTTCATAACACTGTGACTATACTAAAAGCTAGTAAATTGTATACTATAAATAAGCAAATTATTTGCTATGCGAATTGCATCTTAATATAGAAATTTAAAACAATGAACACATGACAGAGCATGGGCCTCTTACCAGAAACCAGCTAGCTAGGACCTGGGACCAGTGCAGAATCAGACTGCTTCAGCAATCTAAACTATGATAAATAGAACAAAAGACTGAGAAGCTGGTGTGATTCGTGCCCAACAATGGACAAATTTTCTCTTTCCGATACCAGCTAGTGCTTTGGT
>NC_022024.1:2976197-2977538 GCF_000317375.1 Microtus ochrogaster
AAAAAAGGAAGGTTTTAACTTTAATATAATAAAATTACATATAACAAAACAGGTATCAAGCAAGAATTACAGTTGCAATATTATATCTACTTTATCTTTTATCATAACTAAGGAAAACTATAAGTATAAATTCTTCAATTCCATCAAAGACTCTAGAAGGATATAATATTACCTAGGTAAACAAGAAGTTCACTGTAAGCAAATTCCAAAATTCTAGAATTGACAGAGACATCTTGCTGCCTGGACAGTCACCCAAAGTTCTTCTGTATTGTTGGGACATCCATCTTCAGCCTACAGGCCCATAGTACCCAGCAGATTTTTCCATGAAACAGGAAATTTCAAAGACAATTCTGCCTATACTTGCAAACTCAGTCACTTTCTTCTGTGTTCTGCAGAATGTCTAGCAGACTCATGAAGCAGGAAGCCCAAAGTATCTTCTCACCTTTAGGCAAGTTCAGCAGTCATTTCTCTGTGGGTTCTGCATGTCCAGTTTATCAAGCAATCCATCAAGCAGCCCAGGCAAGAGCAATTTCTTGCCCAAAGAGCTAACCAACTCCATAAGGATCCTCTTCAATGCCCATCTTCCTCTTGAAGAGAGATGTGTCTCATTGTCATAAAAAGTCCTAGGTTACTAAAACATTTGAAATGCCATATTCTGTAGTCTTTGAAAGGTTTGAAGAATGCCTATCCATCTGAAATACAAGTCTGTACTCCTGGAAAATCTAAGTAACATGATTACAAGCTTGACTATTATAGATGATTTTTCTATTAACCTTTATTTCTTAATTATACATTACATTTTTAAATGAGCTGCACAATCACAATACCTTAATCAAATGCAGAAATATATATACACAGTATAACAAAATTGACTTTAAATTTGTATCAATAAACCAAGATACATATCAATGCAAATCTCTATAGCATATCCCCCTTTAAATGTAAACAAACATTTATAAACAATATTTGGGAATTTGGGCATAGTTCTCTAGACTACTTCCTGCTGATTGAGGTGCCATTAATCAGGTCTTTCATGGTATATGCTGTGTGCTAGGTTTATCTCAGTCATTAGTTGGGAGAAGTAATTTTGGGGGGGGGGGTGTTCATGGTTACCTTTCAGGAGGTCTTAGTCCATTAAACCATATTAGTCTGGAAGCAATCCACAGATTCTCAGCCTCTGTGGAAACAAAAGAAGAACCTCTTTTCCAAGGCAACATATTCTTATACTCAAATTCTGAATTCAAGATACCTTTAAAATATATATGTTAGTTACTTAGCTCATTCATAGTCAAAAATTCAAAGAAAACATAACAATATACATAATCCAGACTCTCTGTGTAT
>NC_022024.1:2979922-2980833 GCF_000317375.1 Microtus ochrogaster
ATTCTGAGGTAGGTTGATTCCCAATTTTCTGAGAAACTACCATACTGATTTCCAAAGTGGTTGCACAACTTTGGATTCCTACCAGCAGTGGATGAATGTTCCCCTTACTCCACATTTTCTGCAGCATAGGCTACCATTGATGTTTCTGATCATAGCCATTCTGACAGGTGTAAGATGGTATCTTAAAGTTGTCTTGATTTGCATTTCCCTGATAGATAAGGAAGCTGAAAATGTCTTTAAGTATCTTTTGTCCATTTGAAGTTCTTTTGTTGAGAATTCTCTGTTTAGTTCAGTATACCACTTTTTAATTGGGTTATTTAGAACTTTAATGTCTAATTTCTTGAGGGTTTTTTTAAAATATATTTTAGAGATCAGTCATTTGTCTGATGTGGGGTTGGTGAAGATTTTTTTCCCATTCAGTAGGCTGCCTTTTTGTCTTATTGACTGTATCCTTTGCTTTACAGAAGCTTCTCAGTTTCAGGAGGTCCCATTTATTTATTGTTGCTCTTATTGTTGGTGCTACTGGGGTAATATTTAGGGAAGTGGTCTCCTGTGCCCATGCATTGAAGGTTACTTCCCATTTTCTCTTCTATTGGGTTTAGTGTGGTCAGATTTATATTGAGGTCTTTAATCCATTTGGACTTAAGTTTTGTGCATGGTGATAGATATGGATCTATTTTCATTCTTCTATAGGTTGACATCCAGTTATGCCAGCACCATTTGTTGAAGATGTTTTCTTTTTCCCATCATATAATTTTAACTTCTTTATCAAATATCAGGTGTTCATAGGTGTGTGGATTAATATCCAGGTCTTTAATTTGATTCCATTGGTCAATATCTCTGTTTTTATGCCAATACCAAGCTGTTTTCATTACTGTAGCTCTGTAATAGAGCTTCATGTCAGGGATGGT
>NC_022024.1:2981038-2983810 GCF_000317375.1 Microtus ochrogaster
TTTGGAGCCTGTCCTGGAACTCGCTCTGTAGACCAGGCTGGTCTCGAACTCACAGAGATCGCCTGCCTCAGCCTCCCGAGTGCTGGGATTAAAGCCGTGCGCCACCATCGGCCGGCCTTCAGTTTCTTTCTTCAAAGACTTAAAGTTCTTGTCAAATAGGTTTTCACTTCCTTGTTACCCCAAGATATTTTATGTTATTTGTGGCTATTATGAAAGGTTATATTTCTCAGTTTTTTTTTATCCTTTGTGTATGGGAGGGCTACTGATTTTTTTGAGTTTATCTTGTATCCTGTCACATCACTGAAAGTATTTATTAGCTGTAGGAGTTCTCTGGTAGAGGTTTTGGGGTCACTTATGTACATTATCATATCATCTGCAAATAACAAAAGTCTGACTTCTTTCCAATTTGAATCCCCTTAATATCCTTATGTTGTCTTATTGCTATTGCTAAAACTTCAAGAACTATGTTGAAGATATAGAGAGTGGACAGCTTTGTCTTGTTCCCGATTTTAGTGGAATTGCTTTGAGTTTCTCTCCATTTAATTTGATGTTAGCTGTCAGCTTGCTATATATTGCTTCTATTATAATTAGATATGATCCTTCTATCCCCAATCTCTCCAAGAAGAGGTGTTGAATTTTTTAAATGCTTTTTCAGCATCTAATGACATGATCATATGTTTTTTTCTTTCAGTTTATTTATATGATGGATTACATTGGTAGATTTTGTATGTTGAACCAGTCCTACATCTCTGGGATGAAACCTATTTGATCATGATGGATGATTTTTTTTGATGTATTCTTAGATTCAGTTTGTCAGAATTTTATTGAGAATTTTTGCTTTAATGTTCATGAGTGAGATTGGTCTGTAATTATCTTTCTTGGTTGAGTCTTTGTGCAGTTTTGCTATCAGGGTAACTGTTGCCTGATAAAAAGTTTGGCAATGGCCCTTATGTTTCTATTATGTAGAACACTTTGAGGAGTATAGGTATTAGCTCTTCTTGAAAGTTCTGGTAGAATTCTGCACTAAAATTATCCAGCCCTGGGATTTTTTTTTTGGTTGGGAGGTTTTTGATAACAGCTTCTATTTCCTTGCGACATAAAGGTCTATTTAAATTCCTCACCTGATCTTGATTTAATTTTGGTATGTGGTATCTATCTTAAAAAAAATTGTTCATTTTTTTTTACATTTTCCAATTTTGTAGAGTACAGGTTTTTTTTTTTTAGTAAGACCTAATAATTCTCTGAATTTCCTCAGTGTCTGTTGTTATGTCTTTTTTTTCATTTCTGATCTTTTTAATTTGCATGATCTCTCTCTGCCGTTTGATTAGTTTGGATAAGGGTTTGTCAATCCCGTTGATTTTCTCAAAGAACCAGATTTTTGTTTCATTGATTCCTTGGATTGTTTTCTGTGTTTCAATTTTGTTGATTTCAGCCATCAATTTGATTATTTCTTGTCTTCTACTCCTCCTGGGTGAATCTACTTCTAGAGGTTTCAGGTGTGCTGTTAAGTCGCTAATGTGAGCTTTCTCTGTTTTCTTTATGTGGGCACTTAACTTTTCTCTTAGCACTGCTTTTATAGTGTCTCATAGGTTTGGATATTTTGTGCCTTCATTTTCATTGAATTTAAGAAAGACTTTAATTTCTTTCTTTCTTCCTTAACCCAGGGGTGGTTCAGTTGTTGACTGTTCAGTTTCCATGAGTTTGTAGGCTTTCTGGGAGTAGTATTGTTAAATTCTAACTTTACTCCAAATTTTTGTATCTGTGGATGTTTGCTTTATTGCTGAGTATTAATCAATTTTAGAGAAGGTTCCATAGGTTCTGACATGGTATATTCATCCATAGGTATAGTCTTTTCTGTTTGGGTTAAATGTTCTTTAATTGTCTGCTAATTCCATTTGATTCATTACATCTGTTAGTTTTCTTATTTCTCTGTTGAGTTTCTGTCTGGTAACCTGTCCATTGGTGAGAGAGGAGTGTTGAAGTCTCCTACTATTAGTGTGTGGGGTTTGATGTGTGATTTAAGTTTTAGTAATGTTTCTTTTACATTGTGGTTGCTCTTGTATTAGGGGCATAGATATTCAGGATTGAGACTTCATCCTGATGAATTGTTCTTGTTATGCATATAAAGTGTCCTTCTCCATCTCTTCTGATTGATTTTAGTTTGAAATCAGGTTTTTTTTTGTTTTTTTGTTTTTTTTTGTTTTTTTTTTAGCTATTAGGATAACCACACCCACTTGTTTCTTAGGTCCATTTGATTGGGAAACCTTTTCCCAGCCCTTTACTCTGAGGTAGTGTCTGTCTTTGAGGTTGAGGTTTGTTTTTTGTAAACAGCAGAAGGCTGGATTTTGTTTTCATATCCATTTTCTTAGCCTGTGTTATTTTATAGGTGAATTGAATCCATTGATATTAAGTGATATTAATGATCATTGGTTGTTAACTCTGGTTATTTTTCGGTTGTAGTGTTTGTGTTTTTCCCTTTTTTGGGTTATGCTGGTGGGAGGTTATCAGATATCTGTGTCATTGTGAGTGTGGTTAGCTTTTTTGGGTTGAGGTTTTCCTTCTAGTACTGTCTGTAAGGCAGGGTTTGTGGATACATATTGTTTAAATTTGTTTTTGTCATGAAATATCTTATTTTCTCCATCAATGGTGAATGAAAGCTTTGCTGGGTATAGTAGTCTGGGCTTGCATCCATGGTCTCTTAGTGTCCTCTGCACATCTATCCAGGACCTTCTGACATTCATGGTTTCCATTGAGAAGTCAGGTGTAATTCTT
>NC_022024.1:2984240-2990265 GCF_000317375.1 Microtus ochrogaster
TTTTTTTTTATTACCTCTGTTCCAGTCTTCAAGTCTTGAACTGTTTCCTTCACCTGTTTGACTGATTTTTCTTGGTTTTCTTTGAGGGATTTTTTTAAAACAATTTTTTTCAATTTTTTGTTTGTCTTGTCTTCCATTTCTTAAAGGGAGTTTTTCATTTCCTCTTTAAAGGTCTCCATCTTTTTCATAAAGTTATGTTTAAAGTCATTTTCTTCTGCTTCTTCTGGGTTAGGATGATCAAGTCTTCATTTTTTGTGTCCACTGGTTTCTGGTGTTTGTTACCATGTTGCTTTTTAGGATGTTGGATGGATTCTTACATTGGCTCCTACCCATCTCTCCTTTCAAATGAGGCCGGCAGTGTGTTGGCATCTTGGTCCAATCCTTGCTGTGGCTGTCTCTTAGGTCCCTCAGTAATGGAGCAAGCTGTGTTTCAGGGTTCCATGGAGCTTGCAGGTGAATAGTGGGTTTGGAGGCAAGGTGTGTTGGGAGATAGCCTAGCCACAGGAAAATTCCCGGCTGACTGGCTAGAAAAGCCAAGGGAATTGGGAAGGGGGCCCTGGAATTTGTCCCACTGGGGAGGTCCCAGAGCGTGGGGCATCCAGCTGTCTGGCCCTGTTGCTATGGACTCACCTCTTAGGTCCCCTCAGTATTGGAGCAAACTGTGTTTCAGGGTTCCACTGAGCTCACAGGCGAACAGACGGGTTTGGGGGCAGGGTGGGTTGGGAGATAGCCCAGCTGCCCTCTCTCAGGTTTTAAGTAGATTTTAGTTGGCCACGTGGGAACCAATTTTTTGCAAGGAGGGCTACTTGTTGGTTCCTGGCAGCTTAACCCTGAAATGATCACACAAAAACTATATTATTTAAAACACTGCTTGGCCCATTAACTCTAACTTCTTATTGGCATACTCTTGCATATTAATTTAACCCATTTCTATGTATCACCATGTGGCTGTGGCTTATTGGGAAGTTCCATCTGGATCCCTTGGGGCTACATGGCTTCTCTCTGACTCCACCTCCTTCCTCTCAGAATTCAGTTTATTGTTCTCCCCTATCAGGCCAAGCCAGTTTTCTTTATCCATTAATGGTAACCACAGCATACAGAGGGGACTCCCACATCAGGCAATCAGGATCCCTTCTCTCCTTTGCCCTCTTATTTTTCTTGCCCTCCCACCTGCTACTAAATGAGGGTAAAGAATTCCTCCTCTTGCGATGATGCAGTGTTTGAGGTACCACCTTGGAACATGAAAGAGCAAGGCCTCCAGGACCTTGGTCCTAGCCTTCCCAGCAGAACTGTTCATCATAAAGAGCCTCACCTGCAGTAGCACCAACCTTGTCACAGCAGCAAGAAACAGACTAAGAAAATTGCCTGTGTAGCAAAGAGGCAGCTATTCATGGCCTTGTTGGTTCCATGTCCAACTCAGTGACTTTCAAGCTCTTACAAAACACCCCCTCCAAAATGTTCACATGTGATACTTATGTGAACTCCCACTATAGAGCATTCAAAAAAAATTCAAAAATATTTGTACCCAAACGTGAATGTTCCTCTTTCCCATACTTTAGTTCTGTATTTTTCTCCTCCTCAGAGGCAGCTATTGGAAATAGTTGATGTATATTCCAGTTCTTTATTTTAAACGCCTACATATGTGTACACGCCTGTATCTATATCTTTGTTTTAGAAATGAGGTCATACTATATACAATGTGTTGAAGTGTGGAGGCCTGAAAATATGAGCCTTTTTCCACATTGACCAAAGGTCAAAGAGTTGTAACACACCTCTATTACTTCAAGGTTATTGTGTTTCTACCTCAAACAAAGGTCCCACCTAGCCTAGGTCAGAGAGTTCTGCTCTCCCAAGGTCAACAAGTGTGGCTAATAGCCAGCCCTTGTGCTCCAGGAATAAAGAAGTAGATTGTTCCTACCTCAAACAAGAATCTAAGGATCTAACTAAGTTCCAGTTCCTTTAAGGAGAAGAGAATGGACTCCACCCAGGGAGTGGTTTGCCTATAGGATGTTTTGGTCTAGTGTGTGAGCATGACTTGTTTTGTTCTAGCAACAGAATGTTTAACTAAGAATGTAGCCTGCAACCTTCATCTGGCCCGTTCATTTCCTTGTATCCTGTTAATGTATTTTTTTTTTGTCTTACTCCTACATTTTGGGGTCGGGGTATTTTAAACTGT
Organism: Microtus ochrogaster; assembly: GCF_000317375.1. Classification (NCBI taxonomy): domain Eukaryota; kingdom Metazoa; phylum Chordata; class Mammalia; order Rodentia; family Cricetidae; genus Microtus; species Microtus ochrogaster. The sequence goes on from NC_022024.1 coordinate 2,986,417, forward strand.
TGGAAATTAAATGCAAGTGAATTTCAGTATTCATTGGAATTCCCTCCCTATATTATCTTATATGTTTCTCCGTTTCATTATTTTCATTCAAGTCTTTATATTCTTGACTATATTTCTAAATCCCCATGCCTTTACCCTGGCAAGAGGTATTTTTATTGAGGCCTGTCCCTGTCATTGAGTATGCTTAAAAAAAAAAAAACCTTAGGGGCTGGAGAGATGGCTCAGAGGTTAAAAGCATTGCCTACTCTTCCAAAGGTCCTGAGTTCAATTCCCAGCAACCACATGGTGGCTCACAACCATCTGTAATGAGGTTTGGTGCCCTCTTCTGGCCTGCAGGCATACACACAGAAAGAATATTGTATACATAATAAATAAATATAAAAAAAACCCTTACATGTCCAAAAAATTTTTCCATGCATTTTCATATATGTATGCTGTATATACATGTGTGTATGCATGTTGTGTGTGTCTGGTGCACATGCAGGTGTCTGTGCAATTACACACCTGTATATGCTCATGCGGAGGCCAGAGATTGACTTTGGGTGTCTCAGTTACTCTTAATGATGAATACTGTGACAGGGTCTTTTGCTGAATCTGGAACCTATTGCTTCAGCGAGTGTGGCTGGTGTTTTCACCTCCCACACTGGATCACAAGAGGACCACCAAGCCCACCCAGGTTTTATATGAGTGCTGATATCCGAATTCCGGTCCTCAAAGTTGTCTGTAAAGTGCTTTTCCTCCGAGTCATCTCCTTAGTCTGTACATCTTTATTAGCTATAGGGTATTTTGTACTATAGTTACACCTTAGACAAATTAGATTTCTTCCTTAGGTTGCTATCAGTTCACTACTAGTAATTTTAACATAGAATTTTGATCCATGTATCTTGGAGCACATGTGCAAGAATTCCTACTAGATTTTTTTCTCTAGTTGCTAAATATTGTTTTATTATGATGTCAAAAGTTGGGGCATTGAAATGGTAGGCCCAGAACTTCCGGGAGGAGTCCTGATGGAGGTCAGCTGACTGCAAGTGGGGGTTGGATTCCTCCTGGCTTCCCCTTGTGATCAGTGAGCCCCTTGCCTCATGTGGCTTTGGGAGTTGGTGTTCTCTCCTTGGGATGATGTACCCTCCTCCAAACTGCCACATGAACAGACTGTAGATGTTTCTTAAATTAAAACTGTGTGTTGGGAAGTGCAATTAATCCAGATCCTAGATGCTCTACACCTTTATTACCTATGGTTCTGTGTTAATTCTCAGGATTATAAATATGCTAATATTACCATTCAGCAAAGGAACATATACGGACAGCAATAAGTTTTAGGTATTCTGACATAAAACATGAGGAAGTGCCATCTGATTCTAAGGAAATATTTTTAAAAAGTAAAGTTAAAGATTATAAAACACCTTCAAAGTAACTTACTTCAAAGACATTCGTGTTGGGCTGTAGGATGGTTCATCAGATAAAGGCACCTGCCACCAAGCTGCCACAAAATTTAGCTTCTCTGTAAAAGCAGGGTTTTTGTTTTGTTTTTTCAATACAGGGTTTCTCTGTAGTTTTGGAGCCTGTCCTGGAACTAGCTCTTGTAGACCAGGCTGGCCTTGAGCTCACAGATGTCCGCCTGCCTCTGCCTCCCAAGTGCTGGGATTAAAGGCATGCGCCACCACTTCCTGGCTCAGCAAATGCTCTTAACTACTGAGCCATGTTTCCAGCCCCTTCTTTCCTGTATCTTAAAAGGCTTTCATTTCCAAAAGCATTGCCCACATCTATTACTTAAAAGCCTTCCCACACAGCCTCTAGAGTTAGCCTTTGTTGAAATGCATGGGCAGCTGCGAGTCCTAGGGGTTTGCATACTGGTCAGAAGCCTACTCTGGGTGGAAGTAGCCCCGCCCAACTTAAGGGACTATCTGTAATTGCCTGAAAATCATCAGCACACTTGGAAATCCTCAAAACCACATTTGCTCGTGGAATGATGACAGGGACAGATCTGACCACTTGGGTGACAAATTCAAGAACCTCAAGCTAAATTTCTACCCTTTTGTGGCAAACAGGGAACAAAGTCCTAACTCATAGCTACAGGCAACCAGTCTAATGATAAGCGTCGAGAGCGTCCTAGATCCATGGGTCCATACAGGGTCATCAGAGGAAAATAATATTGAAAAGGGAATATACTTTTGAATGCTGAAAAAATTTATGTTTTCAATAATATAATCCAACGTATTTCCTTGTGTGTGTGTGTGTGTGTGTGTGTTTGTGTGTGTGTGTATGCATACCCATGAGCGCATTTGTATGTAGGTGCCTGCAAAGGCTGGAGGTCAATGCCTAGTATATCTCAGGAGCTACCTTCCTTGGGGTCTATTTCTTTGGGTTTTTTGTTTTGCTTTGCTTTGTTTTGCTGTTTATGCATATGGTGTTTTGTATGTATGTGTGTATGTACTGTGTGGGTGTTGGGAATTGAATCTGGGTTCTCTGGAAGAGCAGCCAGCGCTCTTAACCACCCACTGAGCTATCTCACCTGCCCTTCCATGTGTTTTGAGACCGTAGCTCCCACTGGCCAGAATTACAAGTGTACGTTCTTCGTCCATCTTTCTTATGTGCATTTTGGGGAAATCAAACCCAGGTGATGTGGGAGTGTCATATATCAATCTGTTGATTTCATTGGTTAAGCAATAAAGAAACTGCTTGCCCTGATAGGTAAAAACATAGGTGGGAGGAGTAAACAGAACAGAATGCTGGGAGGAGGAGGAAGTGAGCTCAGAGAGACGCCATGCTCCCCGCTCCTGGGCAGACACACGCCATGAAGCTCCGACTCAGGATGGACGTAGGCTAGAATCTTCCCGGTAAGCTCACCTAGCGGTGCTACACAGATGATTAGAAATGGGCTAAATTAATATGTGAGAATTAGCCTAGAAGAGGCTAGATAGAAATGGGCCAAGCAGTGTTTAAATGAATACAGTTTGTGTGTTGTTATTTCAGGGCATAAGCTAGCAGGCGGCCGGGGTACTGGGGACGCAGCCCCGCCGCTCCCAATTACAACACCCAGGTCCTCAAGCTTGTGTGGCAAGCACTTACCCCCTGAGCCGTCTCCACGGACTGCATTTGCCTTATCCTCCATCTGATTTGTCTTTTCCTTTCTGGTGCTTCGAGGGGGGCTACTGCAAAGCCTCGGGTGTTAATGACAGTGATTAAACACTGAAATCCCGTCTGGCCTCACTATTTATGGAAGCCAGCAGCTGCGGGGCTGCTTCCTAAAGATGCGCTCAATGTAAAGGCGGTACCTTTCTGTTTGGGTCACCCGGTCACTGAAGGATCTATGCTATTTACACCTTTTCAGAATTTTCCTCTCCACACGCATCTTCCCATCACACGCATGTATGATGTAAGCATTCCTCCTGTGTGCAGATGAGCAGCCTCGGGTGACTGGACCACTTGGCAGCACAGGCCAGGGAGTTCTCAGTGGCTTGGTATTGGTATTTTCAGGATCAAATTCCTCTTGTGGTTGCAGTCTTTGCCTTAAAGCATACATCTCTTCGAGCTGTCATTTCCAGGAGAAATCAAAAAATTACATTAATATTGATGTGACATATTATCATTTTACAAATGAGACAGTGTCTTTCCAACCTGTCTCCTCTGGGAACTCGGAGCATACCTAGATATTCCCGGTTTAAATTCTAACCCATGATGAAGATATAAAATGACTCAAAGGTCAGTCCTTTTTTTCTTGACATGCTAATTATGTTATTCAAGTTGATTTACCCCACTTATGTCATTATTTAAATCATGTAATCTATTCACCATTTATGCTCATGTTCAGGCAAACAATAGCTGCAGAGGGTGCACTGTGTACACGAC
>NC_022024.1:2990685-3006549 GCF_000317375.1 Microtus ochrogaster
TGCACACAGCACCTGTGTTCAGGCGAACAATAGCTGCAGAGGGTGCACTGTGCACACAGCACCTGTGTTCAGGTGAACAATAGCTGCAGAGGGTGTACTGTGCATACAACAGTGTCCTTGGTACTCACAGCAAGTATAACGAGGTGGGTAGGTGACTGAGTCCTTTTGCCTTATCACCAACTAGGAGCAGAACTCATGAGACAATTAAATATGAATATAGTGTAAAGCTGTGAATAAGAGGCAGGAAGAAAGAAGAGTGTATCCAAACAAACGAACAGTTGGTCAAAGGGAGAAAGGAACCGTGTAGCTGTGTGACTTCAGTGGGCCTATCTGGAAGACTCTGTGAAAGGAGCCAGGAGGGTAAGGATAGAGGGTTGGGGTATGGCCAGCGAGGGTTCTGAAGGCCAGAAGAGCAGTGTATAACTGCTATGGTTTGGGTGTGGTTTGAGTAGCTTCCAGATTTCATTTTGATTGATGGTGTGGTCCACAGAGGGGTAGCGCTTAAGGAAAAGTCTGGAATGTGGGTCCCGTGGGAGGGCTCTGGGTCACTGGGGCCATGCTACTAGATTGGAGGTCTCCTGCAGCCTCTTGACTTCTCTTAAGAGGGTGGCATTAAAAGGAGAAAGCCTGGTCGCAGCCAACTCTGCTTCTTGGCGTGAGATGTGACTGCTCACCCCAGCACACTTTACACGTGTTCTCCCTTCAGTCATCCATCATGAAGCCCCACCACACCTGACATGATGCAGGGAACCTGCCCCTGAGCTTCCAAACGGCGGACAAAAGAAGCCCTTGCTCTTCTTAATAGCCTGTGTCGGATATTTCACAGTCATAATAAAAACTAATGCACCCATACCAAAGGCTGAGGGTTTTTGTAGGAAGTGATAAGATGGAACCTGGGATTTAGGGATTTTGGTGTTAGAATTATGCATAATGAGTGGACCCAAAGTGTTATCAATGAGGCCGTGGCAAACACTTTTCCTTAAACACGCACGACTTTACCGATACCAGTACGCTGCTAAATTGTACTTTTGCGCGAATATGGGAATTGACAGACGCTGAAGAGATGAACACAAGTCAGTAACAAAAGAATCTGGTCATCCTGTGGAATCCGCAGTCTGGAGGATTTGCTGGGAAGGCAGATGGCTCTAGAAGGAATGGGTTTCCACCAATCCTGCGACCTCGCGGAAGGAGATAGTGAATCGGATCCACCACTGGTTTAAACCCATCAAGCTGCACCGTATGTTTATAAATAATGCTTTTGTTATGAGCCTGTTTGGGGGAAATTTAGTGCAGCTAGTCGATTTCAGGGTCGCTATTGTCTAAGATCTTGAACCCCTTTAAAAGTTGAAACGGAAAACTAGACTAACTTACACGTATCTGCTGCCTAGAGGTTTATATTTTCCTTTTGTTTGTTCTTAAATGCCGTCATTCTACTCAGCTGCAGACTATTCGATTGCAGGACATCGTGGCACGGAGCCAGATGTCCTGTCCTGTGGCTCGCCCTTCCCCCTCCTGAGAGGGGAGACGAGGAAAAAGGCGGAGGAAATCCCGTTTTACTGAAGGCCTGGCCCCAAAATAAGAGAAAATTGGGTTAGCATAAATATCATTACAAAGACTGTGTCTGGTCAGTCAAAAGCTTTTTTGTTCTAGGAGGACATGATTCTGCCCCTCTCTGTGATGGGAACGTAGACAACGAACACTTCAGCATTTCAGCTGCACATGGGCGAAACCCAGCGCTGACTCACTCTCTGCTCAACTGGCAGCAGAGGCCTTGACTTTGCTACCCAGGGTTGCACGTGGACTGTAGGGGCAACACGGAGTGCTTTCGGCTGTTGCACAGGGGCCAGGCTGCGGGTTCCACTTGCCACTGGGCCCCCTGCACTCCTCCGTCCCTCATTGGTCACTGGAGCATAACCCTGTATGTAGTTAAGAAGACAGGGAAGGTCTGATTTAACAATACAGCAAATACTTTCCGTCATGGACATCGCCCAGGAGCAGTTGGATTTTAAGAGTCAGTGCTGTAGTTTCCACATTCCAGACATCCACCAGACTGGCTCCTCCTTCCTTACCAGTCTGGTTTTCGTATCACCTGGTGCTGCCTCCTCTTCTCCCAATTCTCCTTCCTCCCTCTTCTCTTTCCTTTATTTTTCCATCCTTTCTTCCTTCATTTCTTCCTCTTCCCTCCATTCTGTGCTATTCTAAGTCATTTCGTGTCATGCAAGTGAAAGGGAATTACAAAGAGAATCTGGTGGCTCCGGAGATCAAAGGCCACTCCTGGGAAAAGCTAAGTGGTGGCCTCTAGCTGACATTGTCACGGAGTGATGGATTTGGTCTTAGATTAGTTTTAAACTATAAGTTGTTGGTGTTGGCATATTTGCCTGAGGAAGTCCATCTTTGGGAGGGCACCGGGGGTAAGCATGAGACTTTCAAGGCCACCATAGGCTTCCGCCAGCTGAAGCCAGCGTCTGGCTGTGCGAATGCCCACCTCCATGAGGAAGCGGCTGGTGAAACAACAGTCATGTCTTCTGCAGCTGTATCTAACATCTTCCGACAGTGCTGGGGACAAAGCAGCTGCCTGGAGTGCCACACAGGAGCTTCCCACTGTGTATCAGTGTCCTGGGACCGGGTAGCTCCAAGCATCGAAAATCTCTTCTCGTCCAGTCCTGAAGAGGAGAGGTCTGAAGTCAAGAAGCCTACAGTTGCTTCTGAAGACTGAGAGCATCTGCCTTGGGCTGCCCGCCCAGCTTTGGGTGGCCGCTGGGGTGTCTCCTCTTCTTTCCATCTTTACCCACATTGCACTCTGCCCTTATGTTCCCGTATAGCAAAACTTGCTTTGCTTTGCTCTGTTAGACTCATTACTACACTACTTCAGCTCATTTTGATGCCCTTAATTATACTTTGATTTGAAGATACGGTCGGTCACAGGAATCAGGAGTGTGTAGGGATAACTTAGCAACGAGGGACACATCCCCAACACTGATCTCAACATGTACACACCTCGAGACAAAGCACTCCACTCCAAAGGCTCTCAATCAAACAGCCTCCTCACAACGGCCCTTTTGTGATCTGACGCACTGTGGATGATAACCTCAGCTAGAGACCATGTACCTAACCCAGCTTGGCCATACGCGGGCATTGTCCCTTGAGTAAACTTGTAGGGAAAATTCTCTATTTACCGACTTCTGCCTGTGCGTGATCATGAATGCGTATGATTAAGATCGGATGCATCATGGGAGAAGACAGGCACAGTGAACAAAGGCTTGCATAACTCAAACCTGTCAATCGAAACAGAAAACCACCCACACTCCATCCTGAGCTACGGACTCCCGGTAGATTCACAAAAGGAAGAATTGAAAAAAAAAATAAGCCAGCTCTTGGGAAAATCTCACTCAACCCCTGCTTCCTTGCATTCTGCCTACTTCGCATCTCTGCTTTGCTTCTCACGAAAAGCGCTTAGCTCTTTCCTATCTGTGCACATGTCTTCAGTTACTTGAAAACGGCTTGAGAGCTCACAAGCACTTGGGCAGGCGGCGTGCACTGCTGGTGCCCTTTGGGGGAACTGCCTCAGGAGGAAAGCACTCAGAGTCAAACCTGTGAAGCTAGGCCAATGTCAGTCAAAGGGCCGGAACCTCGAACTCTAGACTTAACTCAGGACTTGTCACCTAACAGAAGCACACACGCGTGCCTTTGTGCTCACCGTCTGGCTGTGCAGCATAGTGTCTGTTACGTTTCGTAGAGAGCGGGTCATCATGGAAAAAACAACTGACCATGGGGTGCCCACCCCCATGACACAGCCTGCACACCTAAGACTCAAGGACATCATGGAGGAGGTAGGGCCAGGAAGATTGTAAGAGCCAAAGGCCCAGGACGTGTGCAATACACAGTGTCCTGTGTGTGAAGTCTTCATAATAAGGTCGGTCACCCACACAACACCTGCACAAAGGCAACACCATTTTACTTCCCAGTGTGGATGGGGAACTCTCCCAAGGCCCCACCCCTAGATGAAGAACTACAGGCTACTAATGGCTGGCAGGAGAGGGAGAGTTCTTTTGTGGATCAGCCCCTGATAAATTATCCACCCCAAGGGGTCATTCTAAGCATGTATGTGAGCACAGTTCATGAGCTCAGCGAGTATTATGCACTAGACACACTTGCACATGGGGTACAGATGATGCAAATACAGTACTTTTGTGTGAAATTATAAAAAAGCAATTGTTTAAAAAAAGAAAAGCTAAATAAACAAAATAAAACAAGAGGTTATTCTCCTTAAGCACTAACGCCACACCCACTGTCACTTAGAAACCAGACAGAGGAAAATGACACAGCTCCTCAAATGTGCTATCAAAAAATTAAAAATGAGAACAAGAAGAAAAGCAATGTAGATTGCTTCATTAGGAACCATTTTATAGTTAAGAGCCACACCGCAAGCAGGTGTGTGGGGCAGCCTCCATTACCCAGAGAGAACCACGCATCGAGAAAGAAAAGAGAGAAAGTAGTACAGAAAGAAACATAAAAGGGAAAAGGGGATGGGAGGAAGGAGGGAAGAAGGGAGGGAGGTAAAGATGGAGAAAGAAAAGAGAATGTAGGTGAGGTGGGGTGCTGAGGGTGGGGAGAGGAGAGGAGAGAGGAGCTGAAGAGAAAGGGAGGAAGAAAGTCAGGCCGTATTAGCTGGGACAGTATCCAGAAGAAAATCAAGAGGAAAAGTTATTCAATCAGGGTATGTGGGTGGCGGTGGGTTTGAGACAGGTTCTCTCTATTTAGTCCTGACTGTCCCAGTATTTGCTATATAGACCAGGCTGTCCTTGATCCTGCCTCTGCCACCCAAATGCTGGGATTAAAGGCATGTGCCACCACCATGTCTGGCTGATTCAATCAGATTAAAATCAAATGGTCAGTTTAAAAAACAAATCTGCCAAGGTCATTGTTGTCAGTCTGAGCTAAAACAAAATGGGAGGTTTCCTCTAACCTTCAGAAAATCTACACAAACCGTAACGATTCCAAGCTTCTAATGTTCAATTCACATTTCCTCCCCGTGTAGGATGGAGGCTGGGATCTGTGTGTGACTTTAAAAGGTTAGCACTTTCTGTGAGCAGAGCAGGTGGTGCATTTACTCACTATGATAACCGAGACACCTGCCTGTCTCGATAATCGTTCTATACCTCTGCTTAGCGGAGACCCTTGACTTCTGCAGCCCCAGCCCTCATCTGCCTATGTCTTCCTGAAATCCCAGGTATTGACTTCATACACAGAGAAGTCCTTCGGAAATCAAACACTTCAGGAAGATACCTCAGTAGCAACACTGTCTTCAGTCACAAAGATGGATGCTGGATGGTTTCCTACGGTTAATAGGCCAAAAGATCATCAAGCCTGGCCATGGGATATACAGCTCCTGGTGACCACATTCAAGTATGGCTGCAACAATGCCTGTGACAGAGGAGTGTTTCCTAACATCTGCCATTTCAGAGGCCCATGCCTCTGCTTTCTCCTGACGGTTTGACTCATCAACAGCTAACTTTCTATCTGCACTTATTCTAGAGACATTTCAGGCTGTAGCCATTAGGCAAAAAGTGTCAAGGTGTAATATAGTTGTGTAAGTCCCATGCAAAGTGGCTTCTGAAATGAGACCATTAAAATTTTGACATAAGATTGACGAAAATTCATAATAATCTGGCATTATGTGGACATGATTTCAATGGGAAAAAACCTTGCTTGAATTATTGGTTGTGCAGAAATTTGGAGTTACGCATTTTCACTATTAGAAACACAGAATGGGTTCCTCTTACAAAGCCATGAAGCCAAGGGATTCTTTACTGATATAAACACTAGGACCTGGGAAAATGCACATAAAATATGAACCTTTCTTAAAATATGTTTAATTAATATATTCTCCCATCGAATGCAGGGAGATTTGTGCCTGTATTAAAAAATGCAGAACAGGGCCTAGAAGTAATACAAAATTCTTGCAATATGGAGTTTTCTTTAACAAAACCGAAAACCAAATATTGCACATGCTTGGCTCATTAACAATAGCTCCTTTTAGCGGAATTAATAGTCTACATATTTTCTTTGGCTGCAGCAATGCTGATGTTTATGTGAAATGCACAGAATGATGTCATGATTCACAGTTTTCAGTTTCTCACTGTGATAAATTCATTCTTTAGAATTTTTGTGTTATCTCAACTAAAAAAAATTCAAGAAAGTATGTTGCTTCATTGTAGTAAGTGCAGCCCAAGCTGGCCTTAGGAACCAGGAGCTGAAAGCCACCTCTGTGCATGCATTTCTTATTTCTTGAGCAAATCTTTTTGTAGTTTTTAAACCACTGACAAATTACTAAAAGACTCAGTTTCTAAGGATGTGAAAAGATCTTTGCAATAAATCAGTGTTTATATGGATATGAATGATTGCAATCTTTGTTGGATATATTCTTAGCAGCATAGAAAAATCATAAATATGTAATTCTAGAAATCAGAATCAACTTTATTAGGAAAGAGGAAGATGAAATCATATGAACCATTCTGTGAAGTAACACCTTACTCAGGGTGATCACACATATCCAGCCCCTACTTACTTGCTTTGTCAGTAAGCATACTTAAAAACATTTAAATACAACATAAAACACATCATCACATCATGACTTTTGCTTGCCTTTATTTTCTTTTCACAAGCTCTCACTATGTAGTCCGGGCTAGTCTGGAGCTCACTGTGTCTCATAGGTTGGCTGGAATTTATCGTACAGCATAGGCTAGCCTGGAAGTGATGATCCTCCTGTCTTAGCCTCCTTCTTTCTGGGATTAAAATGTAAGACACCATTCCTAACTGACTTGTGTGTGTGTGATTTAAAGTGAAAACTTTAAATCAATCAAGGGAACTCTTGATTAAAAAATTTGACGGTTAGATATCAACTTAGGAGTAGTTAGATGAAAACTGACAACCACCAGCCTTTATTAATGTTTTGATATATGCAAAACATGCATATATTTACTCTTTAATTCTTTGAAGTAGATTCCCCATAGTTTTAAAACAAACAGCCAACTCTAAAACTCAGAGAAGCCAAATTTCCCACCAACACATCTCAGGTAGAAGGCAGACCCCAGACTCTTAGCCGTAGTCTGCCTTTACGTCTTTGAAGTGATTCACAGTCCTTACCTCCCATTTCCTTGATATCACCTGTGCTCTGAAATGTCACCAGATCTAATTTTACACTTAAATGAACAAAGTATTTTTCTTTCAAGCTGAGACAGACAGATAGAGAGAGAAATGGAACTTAGGTTGTTAAAATATCTGAGCAATGCACAGTGAAGCCAAGTAGTAAACAGCAAGGATGTCATTACACATATTTCCTTAGGAACCAGAGCCTTTCAACAGATCATAAATATTCAAGCATATACATAGGATGTGGTAGAATGGCAAATAGGATAATTCTTGATTAGATAGAGTCTTTTTCTTTCTTATTTCCTTCTGGAATTGTAGACTAATTATGGGATCAAACCAATGCCTGACTGGGATTTATCTCCAGCAATGTAGAGATTTTCTTAACCTTTAGATTATTAACTGCACAATACAAGTTTACTGTCAATTGATAAATATCCACTTTGCTTTGAAATGTGCATATATAGCCTTCGATCTAGATCTTAACATTCAAGAAGTTGAACACTCAAGATCTCCAGCGAACAGAGTGAAAGAAATGTATAGAAGGAGGCAGACCACAGTGATCACTCTTCTCAAGTTCTTGCTTAATTCCAGCTTGGAGTAGGTTCTCTCTGACTGTTCTTTATTTTTGTAATTGCTACAGCATTAACCAGTATCACTAAAATTATTAGTTTTACAAGTGTGTATGGACTGTCCTGCCTCTTAGCCATATAACCTTCTGGAACGAAGGCACATTTTCTAGTTTCTCTTGTGTCCCCATGAGCAATCCCAGTCATATTAGATAGTTTTATGTCAACTTGACATGGACTAGAGATATTGAAGGAGGGTACAGCAATTGAGAAAAATGTCTCTGTAAATTCTGTAGGATGTCTTCTTAATTAGTGATTGATGGGGGAGAGCTCAGCCTATTGTGGGTGGTGCCACCCCTGGGCTGCTGGTCCTGGGTTCTATAAGAAAGTGGGCTGAAGCCGGGCGGTGGTGGCGCACGCCTTTAATCCCAGCACTCGGGAGGCAGAGGCAGGCGGATCTCTGTGAGTTCGAGACCAGCCTGGTCTACAGAGCTAGTTCCAGGACAGGCTCCAAAACCACAGAGAAACCCTGTCTCGAAAAACCAAAAAAAAAAAAAAAGAAAAAAGAAAAAAGAAAGTAGGCTGAGCAAGCCAGTAGGCAGCAACCCTTCATGGCCTCTGCATCAGCTCCTGCCTCCAGGTTCCTGCCCTGTTTGAGGAACCTTACTTCTTTGATGAACAGAGCTGTGGAAGTGTGAGCCAAATAAACGCTTTTCTCCCCAACTTGCTTTTTGGTCACAGTGTTACCTTGCAGCTGTAAAAACCCTGACTAAGACACCAGCCAATGGAATTGAAAGGCCAACATCAAACCTCTTGGTGCCTTCCTAAAGCTGGAGGCATTCTATTGAGGTTTTTTGTTTGTTTGTTTGGTTGGCTGGTTGGTTTGTGTGTGTGTTTTGCCATCTTTGAACAGAAAGTGCTCTTGAACTGGAGGCTCCACATACACCGAAGGCAAACTCATTTGGCAAGGATGAACTATCTTTAGACACCACAGTCACGGCAGCTACATTTCCAGCTTCTTATCTTTGTGAGCCTGGTCTTCACTGACTGAGCCATCTGTCTCTTCAGCCCTTTTTCCAGAGTGGTAAAACCACATCTATCTGGCTATAATTTTTCTATCTGTCTACCATCTATCTATCTATATATCTATCATCATCTGTCTGTCTATCGATCTATCCTGCAGTCAAACTAACCTAGCTAAAACACAGTATGACTTAGTATCACATCTGATTGTCTTCATTGCTCATAAAGTTACCCAATAATTACTAACACACTTTAGTTCTAGAATTCTCTTTTCAGGTGATCAAAAGTCTATTGAATTTTGACAACTTTTAAATTGGTGTCCTGATCTACCTTTCATGTATTTACATGACTCAGAATTGTTTTTCTTTGTTCTGTATAATATATGACCTTTTCGAGTCCAGTAGATAGTTCAGGTAAACTCATGGAAATACCATAGTTAAATACATCCTGTGCCTATCTTAACGAGTTTTCTGAATTTATCCTCATGTGAGAAACCTAGGAACTCACCCGTGTGCAGAAGCCCTGCTGGTCTGCAGTTTTGGGTGTCTGGGTGGGGAATTTAAGTTAGTTACCCTTAGGCTGAAGGTGAGCTTGCTTTTTCCAAATCCTCAGTGGCCACTGAACTCACCTTAACGCAAGCCTTCATCAGTAGAGCAGAGGCCAACTATAAAGGGCCAGCTTACAGTGGTGGCCCAGATCTTCACGATATTTGAGCAGAGGCCAACCATAAAGGGCCAGCGTGGTGCCCCAAATCCTCACGACATTTGAACAGAGGCATGATGCTTTACGTTGACTGTGATTGGTTGTGTAGATAAACTACAGTGACCCTAACTTCAATTGAGTGTTTAGTCAAGCGCAGTCAACTCGTGGCTCCATGAAAGCCATACTGCTTCCACTCTGGTTTTTAATAAATCAACCATTTATTAAACTTTGTAAAAAAAATTCTAGGTATGTTTTGCTTATAGATCTAGATGTAATTTGTTTGTAATGGATACAACAAAACCAGCAGTCGCCGCGTGCTACAAATTTTACATAACATTTTCAGTATTTGAAAGTTTCCGTTTTGAAGAAACTGTAGTTATACGTCTTTGGATAAAAGCGGTCGAACAGTTATTTCCTTCTTGAATGGTGAAACAAATTTCCCCTCCACTTAAAACCATCACATTTGAGAAGCAGCCACCAGGGACACTGGGAAGGGGACTTTCTGAGAGGGTTCCAAGTACTGAGAGAAGAGACTCATAATGGAATTTACACCACAGCCTTTACTCTGACAGAGGGGCTATTCATCCTATGGAATTCTTTTAGAATCACTGACCTGAACACTATGCTTCTGAGAATGTTTTCCTGCTCAGCTTATAAAGATATTATTATGCATCTATGATATAATCACGAGAAAATGCTCCCGCTGGGCCGTGTGTTGTTTCTCTAATTATCAGGGTGATTGCAGAACTGATATACCTGCCATGCTTCAGGGGAAAACAGGAAAGCAGATAGAATCTTTTAAGGAAATTGCAACTTCTGTCTTCAGAATAAAATTGGCCAGAATATACCATGGTTCTATTGATTAAAGAACAGGCTGGAAATCCATTCTTTTAAATTAGCAGGCCAAATATTATGGGAAGAGGGAAAAAAATAATGACCCCTGCAGTTATGTGTGATTTTGATCTCAAGGCAAATCTACTTTCAACTGTAATCTCTGATGTAAATTACCACTTGCAGCTTCTTTCTATGAAATAGCTAGACACATCTCCTCTCTCCAGGGACCGATTTATGGTTAAGGGAAAGATGACAGGGGAAAGGGTCTAACTTACCTTTTGAGGAAGCATGGACTTCCTCCATCTCTGATCTTCTCAGCCAAGGACCCACACACTCCTGATGCTCCGGGCTATAAATAACAGAGATTTATAACGTAGCCATTACTTTGGTTGTGAACCTAACAAGTGGCAACTCCAAAAAGTTACCCGAAATGATAAAGAAATCACAGTCTGTAATTGTCAATTAGGGCTCCTCAATTATTCAAACGGTTTGGGAAGATCACAGGTGAGGTTAATGGGAAACAGCTGGGAAACTCAAATTTCTGTACATTTGGTCTTGTGCAGTGTTTGGTTCTCACACTCGAAATTTAGTGTGCTTGCTTCTCTAGAGGTTCTCTGGGAAGAAGGAGATGAATTCTCTCAGGAGGCCTGGTTCAGGCTCAGAGCAAGCCCCCACCCCACCTCTCTATCGCTCTTCTCTAAATAATTCACCCCTTAGCGCACATATGGCAGAAATGCCTGCTTTTCCTTAACTGGTAAAACCAGAAACCCATGCTTTCTTAAAACTTAGTGTCACACCTGGCATAACACTAAAAAGAAAACAAACAAGGTTGTTTCTAAATGGTATACAATAGAGCTTTCAAGAAAGCTTGTATTATGTGATTGTACAGTGGTCTTTAGCATTCTAGAAAGAACTGCAGTGTTAGCAGAGACCTTGTGAGAATATCACATCCAGTTCTAGTCCAGGTGACAATGTTAAACTTTTGTTTCATTCTACTTTTGTTTTTTCGAGACAGGGTTTCTCTGCATCGTTTTTGGAGAAGTTAAACTTTTTTCATTCTGCATTATATATTGTTACATACGTTTTCCCTGCACTTGGGCAGTTCAGCTGGGTCATTCTGGCTCAGGGCAGCCCAAGGCTGCTATCATCTGAAGGCATGACCATTGATCAGGGCAGACCATCTCTTTCCAAGATAGTGTATCCTGTGGCCGGCTCCTTAGTTCAGGATGCAGGATTTAATCCTTTGGCAGGGATGTGGGGGCTAAAATGACTCTAAGAAAAAGTATGAAGGGATTTCACTAAGTTAGACTCATGCAGATATTGGCAGATATTCCAGAATTTCCATGGACTTTAAAAACTTAGGGAAATAGATATGCCGCAGTTGGCGTATGCCAGGCTGGAAAACAACCAATCTCCAAGAGGCCTGGGGTGAAGCATCATTTGCCTAGCATCAAAGGGCATGCTAATTTGGGGAGCACCAGCATCCTTAAGAGGCCCCCAGTGACCATTCCCTGTAAGCGGAGCTAATGGCTGAGATGCCGTTCTCAACAGTGGAGAAGATGATGAGAACCCAGAGTAGATACAATTATCATAATGAGAAGCAGTGTCATACAGGCAAGAAGAGGGTCTTCTGCTCAGGTATTATGGAAGCCGCTCGTAGAACAGAGTCCCCATGGGCAAAATAAATGGGTAGTGCTCTTCAGTTCATATAAACAAAGGAAATGAGGGATGGATATCAGGAGGATGACAGCCGTCAACTCATAACTGCATTTGGACCTGAGTTAGCTTCTGATCCTGGCACCCAATGACTAAAGAATCCAAGTTCCAAGAAAGAGGACCCTGCAATGTTCTAGGACACACGTGTGTGCCCACACACAGTACAATAGTCTCCTCTGCCCCTCTCTAACTAAACCCACATCCATTTATTTTAAGATGAGACATCGTGGCCTTGCAAATACATGGTCACATGAAATCAAGGTCTGGCTTTTTGTGTCTGTAAGGACTGTAGACCACCCGATGGTCATTCCTTCTGTTTCCAAGAATGTTACTGCAAGATGATATATATATATATATATGATAGCTGGCTGGCCCCGACCTTCATTGCTGGGTCTGTGGGGTCAGAGGATCAAAGAGGCTGAAGAGAGGCCAAGTGAAACTGCCCCAAACTGCCAGCTCTTCTCAGCCAAAATAGTAAATCACAAATAATATTGCTTCCCAGGGGAATGGCAGAAATTAGAGAGGGAAAGAATTCCGAATGCAGTATCGCTGAGATCCTTATGCGCTTACTTTGTCCATGTTGGAACTGGACATTGTCTTTCATTTTGTTTCCATGGCAGCCAGAAGGAAAAGATGGTTTCTAATAACAAATTCATTAAAGCCACTATGACTATATTCCAATTAGAAAAAAAATGCCACTCAAAAACTCTTTAAATGGAATTTTACCTATATAAGTATCTCTAAAGGTATTCTAAAATATTTCAATTAAGTATTTTTAACATTACTTGCTTGAGGCTTGGAATATAACTCAGTGGTAGAGCACGTATCTAGTTTGCACAAGGGCCTAAATTCAATTCCAAGCATTGCAATAATAATAATAATTAATAATAATGATGATGATTATGTTTGTGAGACAATAAAGGTTTTCCTATAAAGATATTTTGTTGCATTCCATATGTTTGTAGTTGTTATAATAGTCATATTTTATTATTTTACTTTTTGATGCATGGTTGTCTCATTTCCTAACCTTTGATCTAAGTTAGAAGATAAAACAGACACATTGGGAAGAAGGAAGAAAGAGAAAAAAACTAGACACAGTGACTTTTGTCTTTTTCCCTAACTCAGATCTTCCAATTTCCGTTTTCTTAACTTAATTATCTGCAATGTCTCAGAGTTCAGGAGAGCAGGATTTTGACAAAGTTAGCACTTCCACAGACAACCAACTCTTCGCATTGTTCTGAGAGTTTGAAATGAGGGTGTCTAGAGTAACAGATGCAGCCTGGTACCACAATTTTCTGGAAAGTGTGGCTTCCATGCCTGGGAACCTCAATAGGTTCTGCGTCCTGTCGTTGTTGCAATTGAGCATTTCAATAGACACAAGGCTAGTGCACGACACAGGGACCTTCTTTTCTTTTAAAACTGGTGTGTGTGTATGTGTGTGTGTGTGTGTGTGTGTGTGTGTGTGTGTGTGCGTGCGTGCGTGCGTGCGTGCCCTGTGGGTGAGAGCCTCAGAGTGATAAAAGTGGTGCTGGATCCCCTGGATCTGGAGGCTTGAATTATAGGTGTGTGTAAGCCTGGACATTGAACACTTGTCCTGTGGAAGAAAAGCAAGTATTCTTAACCAGGGAGCTCCACGTGTTCCCAGGCTGGCCCTCAAACAACCCAGCCAGGCTGCAAGTCTGCTCTATGAACTTGAGCAGAAAATGTGAAGGCCTCTCCTAAGAGGAACTCTTGGGCTGTGGGCTGTGTGGACGTTCTCAACAGAGTTATCACTGGTAATTTGAAAAAGACCAGTTGCTTGACTTCCATAACTGACAAGAACTTACATTTTTTTTTAATGCGTTGCTATGTTAGTGTTTAGACAGACAGCCTTGGGAAATTATCGTTCCTTCACTTTGATTTTTATAGGGCAGATGACCTTTTCTTATCATATCTTGGGATGGAGATTTACTGAAGATAACTTGCTGGGTGCCCAGTTGCAAGGTTTTCTGAACAGTGCTTTAGTATTCAAATCCAAAACTTAATCTATTCTTATTATATGTTTTTCTCCCAAAAAATTCCACACAGACAAATGCGGCTTATTCCCACCACTCTTTTAACTAATAATTGATTAGGAGATTCCAGGACAGAACTCAGAGAGTCCAGGCAAGAACTAGAAATTTAACTCGCGGGTAGAGTACTTGCCTTGTAAGCGAGAAACCCAGGGTTGGCTCTGCAGCACTAGATAGAGCAGCGTGGACGTGCATACCTGAGATCACAGCACAGAAGGATCGGGAGTTCGAGATCATCCTTGGCTCTACAAACAATTCTAGGCTGCACTCGGCTACATGGTACCCCATCTCAAGCGTTAGGGGAGTCTGCATGCAACTGGCTCTTTAATTCTGCTTCAGTAAATCACAGAGAGGAGTGACACTTTCAATGCTTTTATTACTTTTCTAATCTATTTTCTAGATTTCTTCTCTTTCCTCCCCCAGATGAAAGGCTGAGCAGTTTGTCCAGCATTTCCCACTGCTCTTGGACGCCATCAAGCAACTGTTATATTTGCTGGTGAAACCCACCCACTCTCATAGACACTGTAGTTCACCGATGGTAGTCAGTTTTTCTGTATCAGCTTCAGAGCGTTCTCTTTTAGCTTCTCCCTCCTCTGCCTTCTTGCTCCACTTTCCGAGCCTTGGAGAGCCAGAGAGAGGGGCAGAGAGGATGGGAGGTGAGCCTGAAATATGGTCTTGGTAGTCCCAAAGCAGGTAGATGCTCTCAGGCAGGGCTGTGGCTAGCACCTGCAGAAGCCTGACCAGGCAGCTAGCTCCCGCCTTCAGCCGTAATCAGCTGCATGATGAGCACTGCCCTTGGGGGTGTTGGGGTATCTCTCGTCCTTCATGGGGTCACATCTTTCTCCAGGTGCATCCCACACTGACTCCCTTCGGCAGTGCTCTGAGTTCCAGGAAACACTCATTTTTCCAGCTTCCCAGAGAGTGAAATTTGTTGCAGACTCAGTGGCACACCAATGACGGTGGGTGTGATGCTTGCTATTCTCATCTTTTTAAAGATTTATTTATTCGTGTATTTTATGTCCATGAGTACTCTGTCTTCATACCCACTAGAAGAGGGCGTCAGATCCCATTACAGATGGTTGTGAGTCCCCATATGGTTGCTGGGACTCAGAACCTCTGGAAGGACAGCCAGTGCTTTTAACCTCTGAGCCATCTCTCCAGCCTTCCTCCATTCCATTTCTCGGGTCCTTGTTTGTTATTCAGTACCAGATTCAGAGCTTGCGCTTCCAAGCTCCAGAGTCCTCTGTGAGATTCCTGTTAGGATGCTTGAGATGAGGTAAAAATCCTCTGTATGTTCTAATATAGGAATCTTCCCACTTAAATGGAGGTGATGAAAGTCACCTCAGTTACATCCTCTGTTGTCTATGGTTGGACTTGTCTTATTTCCTAGGAAGTACTGGATTCCTCTTGCCCATTTCCTGGGCTCTGGTGGCTCCATCTAGAATGGAGCAGCTGACCCTGGCTTAGTCATTTGGAACTGGTATTTCCCACTTCCATTATTCAAAGTTAAGTGAAAATATAATCACAACCAAACAAATTGTATTGAAAAGAAAGATAAACCCCATAGCCTCCTACAGCCAGGGGTCCCGGATTATCATGTTCTAAATCTGTAGGTTTAATCAACCTTGGGTAGAAAAATTTAATAGCATTTATCCATACTGAATATGTACAGATAACTTTTCCATATCATTCTCTAAATAATAAAAATATAAGAAGTATTTGCACATAGTGGTGTGGGACCATGGTCTGTATTCTGTCAATTATACTTTAAATAAATGCTGATTGGCCAGTAGCCAGGCAGGAAGTATAGGTGGGACAAC
>NC_022024.1:3006834-3008366 GCF_000317375.1 Microtus ochrogaster
CTACGGAGAAACCCTGTCTTGAGAAAATCCAAAAAAAAAAAAAAAAAGAAGAATGGGCTAATATACATTATAAGAGTTAATAAGAAGCCTGAGCTAATGGGCCAATCAGTTTATAGTTAATGTAGATCTCTGTGTGATTTCTTTGGTACCTAACGATTGTGGGAACCAGGCAGGACAGAAAACCCGACAACAACATAGGAGCTACGTTTGCATATAGGAGAATATGCATAAGATCCATGCAAATATTATGTTGTTTTATATAACAGACTTGAGCATCTTCAGAAGTGTCCTGGAACTATCCGCAGGGTCACTCAAGGATGACTTCATTCAAAGATTATCATCGTTTCCTGTCATTTTACTCACTGTGTGATTGATGACTTCCCTCCCGGGACTACCTATGTCATTACATCTGTGGGGTATGGCATGAAGGTACGCCATTGCTCATTTCCTTCCGCCTCTGCAACCTCACTGACAGTCTGCGGTTGGCTGTGGTGGACGGACTTACACCTGTGGGGCATGGATCCCTGACAAGCCTCTGTCTCCAAAAATATTTACATGACGATTCATAACAGTAGTGAAATGACAGTTAGGAAACAGCAACAAAATTTGTTTTATAGTGGTGGTGGTGGTGGTGGTGGGGGAAGTCGCCACAACATGAGGAACTGTATTAAAGGGTCACCGTGTAAGGAAGGTTGAGAACCACTGATTTACACAAACGCAACTTGCAAACAAAATACATCGGGTTCTCCAGACTCCCAAGCTTGGAGATGTTAGGTGTTTAATAGCTCTGTGGTGCTCTAAGGGACAGCGTGTTCAGGCCAAGGTGAGTTAGCTCACTTCCACATTGAAAAGATGCTTCCCAAGATTAATAGACACAGCATGTCCAGACCAAATGTCTCCCCTCCCCAGTGCTTGCAGTTCCTGGGAGATCAATTTGGTCTGTCTTCACAGGTACCCACCCTGAATCGTTTTCAATTGCTAGTCGGAGATTAGAGAAAGACGCTCCCGCAGCGGCGCATTCCTTGGCAGCCCACATCATAAATGCTTTCGCAAAAATGCCTCCCCCGATTTTTTAAACGGCTCAGGACTGCATTTAGTAGATGATGAGAATAATGACTTTTAAATATGACACTGCACAATTGGACCACTAAAGCAACTGGGACAGTTGGGGACGCCCGCGGGCCTGAGAAACAAGACAAAATGAAACAGGGGAAAAGTAAAGTGAGCTCCAGGAAAGAAGGTAGAACCGGAATGTAAAAATCTGCATTTATACAGTCACCTTGAATAAATGTGAGTGACATCATAAAAGAAACAAAGAAAGGACTCTCGCTTCCCATTGGGTGGGAGCATTTGATCCGATCCCTTTCCCATTGCAGGTGTGGGGAAGGCCTGGTGGTGTCATTGCTTTCCAGAAGTGAAGACAGGGAAAGGAGAGCCCACAGGTCCTCTGTAAAAGGAGATTTCCCTGCAGTCTGTAGAAGGGCTCTGTGGACATCATGGTGGTTGTTGAACTGGGAGCTTTTTTTTTTTAA
>NC_022024.1:3010042-3012886 GCF_000317375.1 Microtus ochrogaster
TCAAGGGGAGAGATGACTCCAGGGTCTTCTGCGAAGGCCAGGAGATGGCTGATGGGCAAAATTGATACCATAGAAACAATATTTAAGTTTCTGCCTTCTTTTCTTTTGTTTTGGCTTCCTGGGTTTTCTGGAAACTCACTTGAGCACACATATAAAGCACAGGGAAGCAACGGACTGATAGGATTTTAGCAGAAGCATTAAACAATGTGACTTCTTCAAAATTCTTCGGAAGTTTAATGAAACACTGTTCACATTTTTTGTCTAAGGCTATTTATAATTTTACACTTTGTGTCCAATTGCCAATGTAAACAATTGATAACTGCTTCATAGATTAGGCCCAACTCTTATTTTTCTTCCTTTCATCAAAATTCTATAACTTTGTTTATTATTCTATCACACATATTTTATTACATAGTTTAAATTTCTTTAGGATAAAAACAATTATATAATATGTCAGGACACAGTTTTCTCAGTGCTTGTGAGAAAACTTAGAAAAAGCAAGACAAGAATCTTGTGATGTCAGTTTCTTCAAAACCACGGAATTGTTCGTGGAATGTGTGGTCATGCCTCCCCGCTTCCAGCTGTAGTGGGCATGAGTGAGCTCACTTCGGCTGTTGTTATTCATGTGCCTCTATGGAAACACACGGTTTTGCCATGTGTGGCTTGTCCCTGTCGTTGGAGACCTTAGTCATGCGATTCTCCTTAGCCTTCAGAGTATAAATTGTCTGATACTCTGAACAAAGTTGACTATTGCCTGAGACTTTAGTCTATCTGATCTTTAGGGTTCACACTGCCGACTCAAGCAGTAAACATGCATGTGCACATGGATAGATAGACACGGCATGTCTGTTGTCTGATATATCCATATGCTGCAGAATGGTGTCTTCAGCTAGAGTTCCTTTTAGAATGTAGACCTGAAGGCTGTTACATCTCATTGGTTTTAGGTCTCGTGTCTGTAAAGTAGCCATTTACTCTTCAGTTTAAAGGAAAAGGAACACAGTAAGGGAAGGGCAGGGATGGGTGAAAAAGCCTCCTTGGGTCTGTTTTCAATTTTATATTTAGTTAGATGTATGTGTGTGAGAACATGCATTGGGCATGGGCATGTGTGCAGGTGCCCTCGGAGCCATGAGACTCAGATGTGGTTGGAAACGCACCCAACTTGGGAGCTGGGAACAGAAACCTGGAGAAACCTGGGTCCTCTGGGTTTTTTAAATTAAAAACTACACCATCTGGCAGTTGAAGAAACAAAGCAAAAATGTGTTCAAAGAGCTTGATATTCTGAACTGATAATGGGCTCTTCGAAGCTGCCAAGGGAAGTGGCTGAAGGCATTTTCTGACAATCTCCTTGAATCAATTGCCCACAGAGAGTCAGAGAGATCTTGGCTCTTGAGTAAATTGGGAACATGGGGATCATGGGAGAGGGTAGAAGGGGAGGGGAGAGGAATGGAAGGGAGTGAAGAAAAATATATAGTTCAATAAAAACAATTTTAAAAAGCCCACTGAGTCGCTGACTTCTCAGCTAAAGGCAACTGCGCTCTGGAGAATATACCAAGCCACAAGGATCGTCATAGGCAGAGATAACTCAGTCCTAATAAAACCAGGGGCTTTGCTCAGCTGCAAAAACCCAGCACTACAAGTGACACAGGTTTGAGTTAGTAGCACGCAGCAGACAGATGTTATGTTTTGTTTTTGTTTGTTTGTTGACTCAACAATGTATCTAGAAAAGGCTATACCTTCCAGCCTCTCTTGTGGAGTGTGGAGAAGTTTAGGCAACCAGCCATAAAGGGAATTATTTGCCAATATTCTTTCTTCTTTTTCTTCTTCCTCTTCCTTCTTCCCTTCCTCTTCCTCTTCCTCTTCCTCTTCCTCTTCCTCTTCCTCTTCCTCTTCTTCTTCTTCTTCTTCTTCTTCTTCTTCTTCTTCCTTCTTTTAAAGTTTTTTGAGACAGGATTTCTCGGTAGCTTTCGGTTCCTGTCCTGGAACTCGCTCTCTAGACCAGACTGGCCTTGAACTCACAGAGACCCACCTGCCTCTGCCTCCAGAGGGCTGGGATTAAAGGTGTGTGCCATTGGCAGCTGTTTGCTGATATTTTTAAAGATAGCTATTGTAGTCACACTGTCTTTTCTGTCAGCCCCAAATAACGACAAAGAGACTTATTATTACTTATGAATGTTCAGCCTTAGCTTAGGTTTGTTCCTAACTAGTTCTTATAACTTAACACATACTTTAAAATCTATGTTCCAGCACTTGATACACATCATCTCTGTACCATGTATCCAGCTTCCCCTGTGTCTGACTGGTGACCCAGCCTTCTTCCCAGCGTTGTCTCTCTGTCCTGAAGTCCCGCCTGTCTCCTCTGCCCAGCTGGAGTCCCGCCTACGGCCCATTCATCTTTTCCTTACCTCAGTTGGAGCAACTGCTTCACGGTGTACAAATATCCCACCACAAGCTACTCAAAAGGGAGAGGCTGCTTTGGGAACAGCGTCCCACTTCTGACGCCCTGACCCCTTCTTCCTGCCTGGGTCTAAAGGTGACAGCGGGAACTCGAGCAGCCATATTGGGTTACTGATGATGGACGCGAGTCAGGGTGGGAGGGTAGAAAGACAAGAGGCACCGAATCCCCAATGATACCTTGGAGCCTCTGTATTGGCTATGAGCTGAACTTATACCGGGCTTCCTGTACATAAGGGAATAAACTCTTAACTAGTTAACCTTCCTGTCAGAGCTCTGTTAGCAGAAAGTCAGAGTCGATTTGTGATACTGTCAGCAAAGTAACTGCCGGTGAAAATGGCCCACGTGGTCTGGGGCAGCGTTATAAATGCCCCCGAGTAAGAGCAAATAAAA
>NC_022024.1:3013591-3036997 GCF_000317375.1 Microtus ochrogaster
ACAGAGAAGGGGGGAAGCAGAGAAGTGGGGAGAGAGGCAGAAGTGAACCTGCCTCTCTGAGAGGAAGATTAAGGAAGCTGAAGATCAGCCTGCCTCAGCGGATGGGGGAGGGAGTGGGCGTGGCTTGTCTCTTAAATGGACCAAAACCATAACAATTGCCTCCATCAGTTTGCTGGTAGACAAGTCTGTAGGGCATTTTCTTGACTGATGTGGCAGGGTCCAGGCCTCTGTGAGCAGTACCATCCCTAAGCAGATGGTGAGCAAGCAAGGTGGGCGTGGGGCAGGGCAGCAAGTCCTTAAAGGCATCTCCATCAGTTCTTGCCTGCAGGTTCCGTCTTGAGGGCCTGCTTCAACAACCCTGGGTACTGGTCTATTACCTGGAAGTGTAAGATTAAAAGCAAATCTTTCCTCCTTTAATGTTGTGAATGAGAAAGCCCCCCCCCCCAGTCTCCTATATTTGAATGCTTGGTTCCTAGCTGGTGAAACTGTTTGGGAAGGATTAGGAAGTGTGGCCTTGGAGGAGTGTGTCACTGAGGGTGGGCTTTGAGGTCTCCAAAGACTTAGATATTCCCAGCCAGTCTGTTTTTCTGTCTGTCTATATCTCTCCGTCTGTCTTCCTATCTTTCCATCTCTTTCAGCTACTGCTCCAGCGCCATGCCTGCCTGGCACCTTGCTCCCTGGCGTGATGGTCATGGACTCTAACCTTCTGGAACTGTGAGCCCCAAGTAAACTGTTTTTTCAGTAAGTTGCCTTGGTCATGGTGTCTTATCATAGCAATAGAAAAGTAACTAAGACACCTCCCCAAGTTGCTTTTGGTCATGGTATTTGACACAAAACTAGAACCCTAAGATATGACATTGGACTGATCTGGATTTGGAGATCTCAGAGGATGTCTTTAGAAAACTTAGAAGCGCAGGAAAGGCTAGCTCTGGGACAGAGGCAGTGTGGCAGTCCTGGGAAGGGAACCAAAGGTAACATGGTTGTCAGGGGCCAGCCTCAACAAAAATACCATTCTCCAGAGTGGAGGCGTGGGTATTTAGAAATATAGTAAAGAAGACAAAGACGCCAACAAAAATAATAAAACACAGAAACATGTAGGATAGTATCGTGTAGGTCCATATTTCTATATGGCATGGCAGCCAGGCTCTGAAGCCATAGGCCCGCCTGAGGTGGTCACATAGACCTGCAGACAGCCTGTCACTGCCCTCAACAATAGCCAGGAAGTGCTGCTCCTTTCTCTTTGCTAAAAATGTAGATCACCTGGGGAAAGGTGTTGGCTGAAGCTGATGACTTAGTTGTGGGTGTTTCCCTAGCAGGCAGGCATTCCCCGGAAAGAGAATATTAATGAGGCATCCACCTCGGTTGAGGGGGTGGGAAATTAAGAGATGTTTGATAATAAACATGGGTAGATCTTCAGGAGGAAGGAGAAGCCTGAGATGCCCTTCTTGCAGAACAGGGATCAGCCTTACCTGTGTGGCTTCTCTGGGCAAATCCAACACCACAGAACAGGGCTCGAGGAAGGCAGATGTTGGCAAGAGATGAGGTGGACCCAGTGAGTGCCACTCATGATTGAAGCAAGTCTCATGTGGACTGTAAACTGAGGGCTGACATAGCACCCTCCCATTCCACACGTGCCTGATCCCTTCTTGGGGCTGAAAAGGGCTTTGCTTCCCTGAAAAGAAAAGTGGGGGAAAGGGAGGGAGGAGGCCTCGGCAGGGCCAACGGTCTGAGGACAGAGCCTCTCCCAGCAGTGAGCAGAATCCGTTGTTTAAATTCTGTCATTTTCCACACTTGGATAGTCAAGGTATAATCTACAGAGAAGGCTGCAGAGACGGCATGGGCATAACCTTCTAACTGAAGACAGGTTCTGGGTTGTAGCCATTGTAGGGAGGAGGGCGGCAGTCCCCCTTAAGTGCGCATGCGTGGGATCTCCAAAGGCGAAATTTTTGAGAAAAGGCAAGGCCTTCCCACTCTGCAGACAGATGTACCGGCGTTTCTGCCCTACTGCAAACCTGGCCATCTTGATCTCATTCAGAAAATGTGGGCTTTATGAGTAAACCTGTATCAGATGATCTGCTCTCCATCAATTCTCTTTGTATCCTTTTATCCCCAAAGCCAATTCAGGTGTGCCCTTCTAGAGAGCGCCAAATACAGTACATGGAAGCCGAAACCTGACAACATATAAATTAGGGTGCGAATAAACTATGCTTTAAAAATAGTCCGAGAGCTAACTTCTGAGGAGACGGCAGAGTTAAAGCTGCTGCCCTAGACGCCATGGAGTGCTCCCTGAAACGGCCTGTGAAGCAATGGGGAAAGGCTACTTGAAGGACACAAATTCCCTTGAGCCGTCTTTGTGATGACGTTGTTCACTATCAGGAGAAGTAATTACTTGTGTTTGGAGACTGGCAGTTTAAAAATAAATCTGTGACATAGGGCTATTGAACAGAACTCGCCATGTGCTCGGCCGGAGGTGTGTGTGTGTGTGTGTGTGTGTGTTTATGTATGTGCGCGTGCGCCATGAGAGATAGGTTTCCAGTAATTTCTTCCATTTCTCTCCTCACTTTTTCACAGACAGTGTCTCTCGGTGAACCTGGAGGTGGCAGGTTCTGCTAGACGGGCTGAGCACCCTGTCTCGGCTCTGTCCTCAGCACACAGGTTACAGGCCAGCACAGCAGGAGATGCCGGAGGTTTGGTCAGCTTTGGATTTGGTGAGCAAGCACCGTATTCCCAGTCCCAGGACACAATTCTTCTGAATGAAACTGGCCTGTAGAAATGACTAAAGCAACATTGATTTCCAGGACACTTCATCCAGAGCTCCTTGAGTCTGGGGTCATTCATGCGTTCACACAATTGCACCAGGTTGGGAGCTGGGATTTCGAACCCTGAGTCATGGAGGGACTTTCACAGGTTTCTCTGTCCATAAACTCTAGTCTGTGTTAAGGTAACAAAGCATTGACAATCACCCCCACAGCTTGTCAGCCGAGCTTGGAGCTTGTGCCACTTCTTTCAGAACAGAGATGGCTTTGGTCCATGACCTCTGATCCTGCTCCGCTAGGTCACACCAGCCTCAGCAGTTGGACTGGCAGACAGTCACAGCCACTGAGGGTTTTTTTCATATTCTCCAGCAGTCATGGCCTCTCAGAGACTTTAAGTTATACTCTGCTTCAACTGGGGGCTCTAGAAACAGATATGGAAAAATACTTTTTTACCTTGATGTAGGGTTCTACCCATAAGAGAGGATAGATTCACTCAAAAGCTCCTACAAGGGTCAGGGTGTGATGCCTAGCAGTGATAATAAAATATTTGTAAAAAGACAACAACAGTCTTAGAAAACCCCTAAGAGAAAATTTCCCTTTATTAGATTAGATGTGGAAAATGAAAGGCAATATTTCTTGCTATCCACTGTGTGTCGACCCAGGGATATTTTATAAAGGAGCTCTGCAAGGTGTTTGGGATCTGACACACCCTCCACTCTTTGGTGTTTATCGAAGCTGAAATTAAGCGGAGTGTATGCGTTGCCACTGCGAGAGATGGAAGCATCAGGTTTCAAACTCCGGACTTCTCTTGCCAAAACTCACCTTTTCCTGAGGCAACAGAGGGGATTGTTTTCCTCTCCCTTACTGTAGAAGTCCGAGCTGGCTGGAGGACTCCACACATCTTTTCCTGTTTGGTGCGGGAGAATTGTCTATATTCTGTCAATCATGTTTTAAATAAATGCTGATTGGCCGGGCAGGAAATATAGGTGGGAAAACCAGACAGGAAATAGAAATGATGTAAGGAGAACAGGAGAATTCTGGGAAGGAGGAAGTTGATTCCTCCCACTCCTGCCCAGATCACCGAAGCAGCAGGATACGATCTGCCCCACTGAAAAAAGGTACTGAGCCACAATGGCTAACATAGATCAGAAAAATGGGTTAATCAAGATGTGAGAGTTAGCCAGTGAGAGGCTCTAGCTAATGGGCCAATCAGTTTATAATTTATGGAGACCTATGTGTGATTTTCTTTGGGGCTAAACAGTTGTGGGGTACTGGGCAGGACAGAAACCCAAACAAGCAGTTCTGGCCCTTCATGTCACATCTCTCTTCCCAGTAAGGGAGTGTTTCCCCAGCAAGTGTCTTCAGAACATGCCAAATGCGGATAAGTGGTGCAGTTGGGAGAGATGAGACCTCTGTCCATGGAAGAATGACAGGACAGTTCCAGGATCCTTTGTCCCAGCAAGCAGCATCCTGGGCTGGTTTTTCAGCATGGCTAGGTGCTGGTCATGTGGGAGAGTGTTTGGCAGAGGCAGGGAGAAGTGCGACAAGGTGAGGGCCTGGCAACCCCACCCTGGACGGAGACTGCAGCATGAGAAATAGCCCAACAGAGACTTTTACAAAGACAGAGAGATTAGGGTATAAGTAGAGCAAAATGCATGCCGTGACCAGCTCTTTCTTAATGGGTAGATTAGTGTGAGCTTGCTCACACTCATAATAATAATGAGTAATAGAATGAATACTTGTGAGCTATTATTTATAAACAATTTACATTGGTATAGATTCTTTCTTGTATATTGATACAAAGTCAAATTATACTTGCTATGTTGAATATGCTCCTATTTCTGTTTACAATATTTGCACACCTATGCAAGTTAGTCATATTGTATGCATGTATATTTCTACCTCTGCTTAAGACATTTTGTATATCGATACAATTTTAGGATATATTTATTATACCACAGTATACATTTCTACCTCTGATCTAGATACTTATACATTGTTTACATTTTGAGGCCATTGTTCTCATTTGCAGCACAGTTGTTTAAAGATTGTTTAATATTCTAATATGAAGCCTTATTGTTTAAGCTATATAGGTACTAAGAATTATATGTCAATAGTCATCTACATTTGTCATACTTATAGTTAGACTAATCAAGTTCTTTAGATACATAGAGATTGTATTTCATATAGATTGGTAATCTTCAACCACTTCAAAGAACTGTAGAATATGGCATTTAAATAAGTTAGGATTCTGTTGATGTGAGACATGATTGTTCATGTCAGCACCAATCCATTTCCGAGAGAATGTTGGGCACTGAAAACACTCTACTTGGAGCTTGTTTTCTTCTTGGCAAAACTGCCCTTTGGTCAAGGAATTGCCCATGCCTCAACCACTGACAAAATACATGGTGTCTGAACTGAACAAGCAGAATACAAGAGAGACTACTGCCAAACCTTGTCAAGACAGGGTAAGACAGTTTTTCAAATTTTAGTGAAATGGTCTGTCAGTTACTCTAGGCCTTAGCCAAAGTTGGTCACCCCAAGGTTGCAAATGATACTTTGGGTGATTGCCCAGGTAGCCAGTTGTCTTTGTCATTTGTTGCACATTTCGGAAGTTGCTTGATTTCACTTCCTGTTTACTCAAGTAATATTATTTCCCTTCTCAGGTCTTTGATGGGGCTGAAGACTAGATAGTCCTAGTTACCTTCCTCTCATGACTTAGCCAAGCCATTTCTAATATAAGACTTAGACTCCTTAGGATAGGATAATTATAGAAACATTTAGCATATGTTTCTTGCTTGATATTGTTTATGCTGGTTGTAATTTTAATTTTATACTTGATATTTGTTCTTATTGCATGTAGTTTTATACTGGGTTTGGAACTCTCTTATTTAGACAAAAAGGGGAGGTGCTATGGGAACTCCTCCAGCCAATGGCCTTTGAGATACCCACCCACTTGGGCATGGTCTTTTGTACTATAAATGTAGAGTAAAGCTTGCACAATCTCTCTCTCTTGTATTATGTATCAGTAGAGTCTAAGAAAATGGTGATTGCTACTCTTTAAATACCTGCACACTTACTCTGAGGAGAGTGGTTCAATGACAGCGTGTTGAGACGTGGCTCTGTTTCAGGCAATCACTTGCAAGGCTGCAGTCACCAGTTCCCTCCAAACCCCAAACCTCACGTCATCCGGACTCACAGGTTTGTATGTTCAGATTTTTCAAATGTTCTCTTACCTATGCTGACAGAGCATATATTTGACAGATAATATTAAAAGCGTAGGTAGGATGGCAAGCAGATGGTCTGAATCTTGAGAAAAGAGATCTTACTAAAAATGTTTCATGGATGCAGACCAGGTTTTTGTTTAACGAATGTTCTTCTCAATATTTAATCACCAGTGTTCATCATGAAAGACCTAAGCTTTGTGCTTCTTAGATGATGCTAACTGGTCTCCTCCCCCCGAAATAGAGTCTCCCTTCTAAACAAGAGGGAAGAGAAGGCAAATAAGCTTACTCAACTCCTTGCTGCCACATGTCCAAATGCCTAAATCATGGAAGTGAAAAAGTCTTTCCTGATCCCAGAGGCCCAGTGCAGGTCTTTGTCAGCAAAGTAAGAAGCGGGATTCCTTCTGACAGAAACAGGAAGCAAAAGAAGGGACAGACAAAGATTCATAGTGAAAGGAATTGCTGTGAATCTAGTATTTGTTTCCCCTGCTAGAAAGGCAAGTTAGTGAGACATGTATTCTACATTGATACTTGGGATTTAAAAATAGACAGCATTCTTTTTCTTTTATTTAAACTCTATCACGATCCATTGAAAACCTAATATCTGCACTAATTGCAAAGGAAACTCAGGAATCTTAGAGAGTCTCCTGTAAAGACTTATTTGGTGGGTACCTGTGTCTAATTAAGGGTGAAAAACAAAATGAAACAAACAAACATTGAGAACGGTTTTGGCAGTGACATTTAATGCCTTTCATTACCCAGACAGTCCTTTCTACTCCCCTCTCCTTATTATTCTCAGCTCCACTGAGAAGATTTCAGAGGAGAGAAGCTGCTCAGTTTTCCCATGCTGTCCGATTCCAAAGTGATCCGTATGTAGTCTGTGATTCCCGTTTCAGTTTCTAGGGTATATGGTCAGAGTAGCATTGACAGAGCAGGCATGAAAACTTCATATCTGTTCCTACTCTTTGCTACTCTATTCAGGGAAGGTTGACTGCTTGGTGGGTGGCTCTTCTATCTTTGATACACATATACCTATTTGATATATGTATACCTATTTGATACATGTATACTTATTTGATACATGTATATCTGTTTGATACATGTATATCTATTTGATACACATATACCTATTTGATATATGTATACCTATTTGATACATGTATACTTATTTGATACATGTATATCTGTTTGATACATGTATATCTATTTGATACACATATGCCTATTTGATGTATACCAATTGCCTTCTTTGTGTCATATCAGAGTCTTTACCTGCATGAAAAAGTACCCACCATGGTGCTGGGGGATGAAGGAGGGCCCTGAGTTTGGATCCTAAGGTAGAAAATGCCTGTAATCCCATTGCTGAGGAGGCAGAGATAG
This sequence comes from Microtus ochrogaster, assembly GCF_000317375.1. Lineage (NCBI taxonomy): Eukaryota > Metazoa > Chordata > Mammalia > Rodentia > Cricetidae > Microtus > Microtus ochrogaster. The sequence goes on from NC_022024.1 coordinate 3,020,952, forward strand.
AAGGGTCCCTGGGGCTTGCTGGTCTACCTATCTAGCCCAAACAGGGTCAATGAGAGATCATGTCTCAAAAACTAGGGTAGAAATGACTGATAACATCCAACACTGATTTATATGGCCCCCACATACATGGATGCACACCCAAACACACTTGTACATATACATGAACACATACACACTCTCATCCACCAAACCAAACTGGATCTCTGCCATTTAATTGCCCTTGTGTATATTATTTCAGTTTTTTACAGTATTAGGTATTTTGACCCACTTACTGAATGCTTTCTCAATTTTAATATTTTTTTTTTTGATTTTATGTGTACAGGTGTGTCTATATGTCATGTAACTGCAGTGCCCCTGGTGGCCAGAAGAGGCCATTAAATTCCCAAGGGTCAGCATTACAAACAGTTGTGAGACAGCGTGGGTGCTGGAAATTTAACCCAGATCCTCTGGAAGAGCAGCCAGGGTTCTCAACCACACAGCCATCTCTCCAGCCCCCATACAGCATTGTTCTAAAACCTAAGGATTCCCTCTCTTCAGAGTAACTGGCTTATCAGGCAACTTCACCCTAATACAAATTGCTATTACTTTACTAACTTGTTAGAAAAAAGTGACTTATTAAATGAACAAATGGGTCAGTGGACCCATTAATCTATTGGCAAATTGCTATTACATTAAATAAACTCCAGGGTAATGAATATTATATAACAATACAAAGTATTATATGTCTCTTTTAAATAATTTCAAAACCTGCAATTTGTCTTCCAAGAATTCTCTTGTCTCTGGGAACATTCTACTATTTAGGATTCTCAGCATATGCTAAGCTGCTTGAAATAGGGAAGCCATCTATCACTAAATATTAATCACCCCAACTTGAACAGTTTAGGGTTTCTGCTGCTGTGAAGAGACACTATGACCACAGCAGCTCTTATAAAGGAAAACACTCAGTTGGGGTTGGCTCACAGTTCAGAGGTTTAGTCCATTGTCACCATGGTGGGAAGTGTGGTGGCACACGGCAGATCTGGTGCTGGAGAGGTCACTGAGAGTTCTACAACTGGATGGGCAGGCGTAGGAAAAGAGAGTGACTCTGGGCCTGGTTTGAGCTTCTGAAACTCCAAAGCCCATCTCCACAGTGACACACTTCCTCCAACAAGCCCACACCTCCCAATAGTGCCACTCCCTATGAACCTGTAAAGTGGGGGTCATTTTCACTCAAACCATCATACACTCCATCAAACATGATTGCAATGGCAGCTCCCACTTTCTCTTTCTGCTGAGCCATGCCTACAATCTGTCCCCAGTGTGCATGCATGAAACAAAGCCTTCCCTCTAGAATAATCTTTCTTCCCCCCCCCCAAGCAGGTAGGATCTCTTTCCATTTTGAAGTCATAGGTATTTTTTCTCTCTGTGCAAATCATTTAAAAATTTTCATATGTATTTCTATTCTGTGATTCACAGATGTCTGTTTTGATTTTAAACTCGACAGGAAAATAATTTATATTCAGTGCATTTCCTAGTATAGATACTTGGAAAGAGACCAAATGAGCATTTTAAAAGATGTGTGCATATGTATTTATAGATGACCATTTCTGAACAGTACATCTGGGATTGGATGTCTTTAAATATCTACTTTTGAAATCCTTCTTGCATTCAGACAAATGTTGGCTCAAGTTAAAAGACCAGGTGACTAGTCAGCCAGCCAAATGAAGACCTACAGAGAATACAGGAGGCTTATAAACCTGTAACTTCTAAAGATGTATTCTTTATGTAAAATGCAGTCAAAGTTCCCAGGGATGCCAAAAGGGATAACTGGCTGTAGGTCTCAACGTTTGGGGACTTGGATGTTATACATAATTTTTCAGACATGCATCTTAATTGCATGGAAATACTCTTGAAAAGTAGTTACTTAATAAGAGGTCCTAAGGCATGGAGATGGGGACGGAGTCCAAGCAGCACTGTCCTCCAGGGAGGTGACACATCTCCACTTCTGTTTCACCTGACAGAGTGTATAACGTTACTGGTCAACAAATTAATTGTTCACAAAATCACAAGCTTCCATGACCAGAGGGAGTTGTCACAGAAGACACCAACAATATTTTACAAACACCGACAAGCAAAGTGGTCCAATTACGTAGCTCGGTTTCTCTCCAATGCTTGTTGATATCCGTATAATCAGGCACGGCTCACTCACCTCCGTGTTTTCACTTTGAAATGTCTTCAGAGCCTACTCAAGATGTACCTCATGTGTGGCGTGTAGACGTCACTACACTTGAGCATCCACGTCCTCAGAATTTGCAAAGCAGTAACACCTGCTTTTAACACACTTGCTGATTGACCCACATCTGTTGACCGTTCCTCATTCCCAGCTTTTCTTCTGGAAAGAAGATGGATACTGATGCTCAGGTTTTGCGTCTTTACAATACGGGCTTGTATTGTAAAGAGGTTAAAGATGCTTCAGCCCAGACGTCAGCGTCTAAATCCACATCAAGCCGTGGAGATTCGCTATTGAGTATCAGCAATAGCTGCCTTGGAGCAGGGGTCAACAGACAAATTTTGCAGGAAGTGTTTTAGGTTCTCCGGGCCTCAAGGTGCTCATAGCAGCTACTCAGCTCTGCTGTGTTTGCTGTCTGCGAACAGCCTAAGACTGAACTTGGCGGTGTTCTGTTAAAACCCCATTTACAGAACCAAGTGGTGGCTGTGATTCAGCCAGCGGCTGGATTGACAGAATCTGCTATGAAGTGAGGACCTTCAAGAGGAAGTAGGAGGATAAAGCTAAGAACAAAACCTATTCTTGTCTTCTCAACCCAAAGGACTTAAGCTACTCCATGTTCTTGTCAGATCTGGCTATGCAAAAACTATCTCCCTCTCCTTAACCTACACTCCTTTGCCAATCACATGTCCAGGTGAGAGGAAGACACAGATAACAATCCTAGCAATTATCTACATGTTTTCTGGATGTTTTTAAGGATGATGTCATATGTTAAAGAAAAGTAGACTTAGTGTGGCCGATACGGCACGGATACTGTAATGGAAGGGGGTGGTACCTAGTGACAGGCAGAAAAGAAGATGCAGAAACAAAGGGTTGGGGAGGGGAGGCACTACTCAACTCCAAGCACAAGGTCCTCATGGAGAGCAGATTCTAGAAACAGGAGCGCGTGGCCAGGTATCGAGTACAGGGTGTCTGAACACTTGGGTCTGAATGGTTTGCGCACCTTAGTGACTGTAGAATTCAACAGTGAGCATAAACTCTAAATATTTCTGAGTCTCCAGTGCCTCCTCTGTAAGGCGGGACTAATATTTATTTTTTTCTGAGTAGGTAGAATGTTGTACCACTTATGGTTCGTAAAGTACATAGCATTGAGTGGGCACAGAAGAGCCACTTCCCCTCTAGACCCAGAGAATAATGGAGGCTCTGTTACAGAAGTTTCCAACTGTTTATCGTTTGGGAAAAATCTACAGCGTAGGCCACAAAAGCTGGGCTTTTAAAAAATGACCGTTTATTTGGTGTTTCCATATTTCAGAGGGAAAATGTCAATCGCTTCCATCGCACCGAGTGACACCTATAGCCAAGCCTTAACAAATCTGTTGAGCCTCCCACCAATGTTACCTGCTTCTCCTGGGTTTACTTTCTCTGTTTGGGCTGATTAATTAGAGTTGGGGCCTGATCTGGCCATGCCGGGTCTCTGTCAAGTGAGAATTCATGGGCTCTGTCACCACAGAGTCCAGAATAAAGTCCAGTTGTGTTCTGACTCGGTCGTTAGGTGATTGGCAATGAGAGACAAGGCCCATGGATTTCCCCCTTTGAAGCCGCCCTGGGACCACCCAGGAGCTCGCCTCACTGGAGAAAGCAGCGGCATGTTTACGTAGGAATCTGAGCTGTAGAGAACACGGGACACCTGTGCTCTGTGGGCTTCATGGCCGCAATTAGCTTCTGGAAAGAATTCAGGGTAAAACTCCTTAATGCGATGCCCCCAAAGCCTCAATCCTGAGCACTGAAATGGTTTCCTCAGTTCTGTGAACTATACATCAGACACTCACATATAGCTCGTTGGCCCAGTCAAGTTCCGTAAAAGGAGGGTTGCTGTTCAGAGAAGAGAACTGACTGACTGTTAGCGAGAATACAGTGTTCGTATGGGAAACTGACAGTAAGACACAAGAAGGACTGTGAAAATCCAGGACCACTCTGTAGGGATGACTTGCTGGAGGAAAAGGTGTTCACCACAGAGGGAGAGGTTTGACCACATTGCAGTAGTCCAGTGTGTTTTCAGCAAGCACCGGCTACGCAGTACTAGTGTCTTTCATGAAGATAAATCCAGCCATAGTTTTGCCTTGGAAACATTTACAGATGAACCTGGAAGATCCCAGCTGGCTAAGGATCATAATAGGACCTGGCTCGATGGCAGGATTGCTCCAAGTCAGAGCACTCTAAGTGAGGGCGACAGTTGACTTGGGCTGTCAACGCGACACAGTCCTGAGTCAGTAGATAAGAGTCTTGACTAAGTGATTGCCCTGATCAGTTTGGCCTGTGGGAACATCTGTAGGGGACTGTCTTGATTGGCAGTTGCTATGAGAGGGCCCTAGCCTTGAAGCTCGCTGAACACGAGGTGCAGTGAGTTAGCAAGCAGTGCTTTTCTCTAGTTTCTGCCTTAAATTCTTGCCCTGGCTTTTCTCAAAGTTGGGCTGTGGCCAGCAAGTGTAAGAAGCCCATTCCTCTTCAAGGTGCTTTTGGTCAGAACAGCAGTTTTCAGACCCCCAACCAGGGGTCACATATCAGATACCCTGCATATCAGATATTTATACTACAATTCCTAATAGTAGAAAAGTTATAGTTACAAAGTAGCAATGACATAGTTTTATGGTTTCCTCCACAACGTGAGGAACTGTATCAAAAGGTTGCAGCCTTAGGAAGGTTGAGGATCAATGGGTTAGAGTTTTCTCCCCGCAGCAGAAAGAAAACTAGCATAGCAGGTGGTGCCAAGTAAAAAGCACAGGTAGCAGCTGATACTAGGGTGATTTAAGGGGAATTGCATAGAAGGAGACAAGAAGCAATTCCTGCCAGGAGAATGGGACAGACGAAGACACAGTCTGAAACAAAATGATGCTTCAGCTAGTTTAAAACATCTTCATGAAGCCAGGGATGGTGGCACATGTCCGCTGCAATCCACTCGGGAGGTAGGGACAGGAAAACCAGTTAAGTGCCTTTTCAGCTACATACTGTGAATAATTCTGTACACTGTGGAAATGAATTGCTCTCGTTGTTAAGAAAAGCTGATTAGCCAGTAGCCAGACAGGAAGTATAGGTGAGACAAGCAGAGTAGGAAGGCTGGGATGAAGAAGGATGGAGTCAGAAAGACACCAGCAGACACAGGGACAGCAAGACACACTGGAGGATAGGTACAGCCACGAGTCATGTGGTAGCGTCAGAAAGACACCAGCAGACACAGGGAGACAGACACACTGGAGGATAGGTACAGCCACGAGTCATGTGGTAGCGTCAGAAAGACACCAGCAGACACAGGGACAGCAAGACACACTGGAGGATAGGTACAGCCACGAGTCATGTGGTAGCACATAAAGAAATGAGCTAATTTCAGTTGTAAGAGTTATCTAGTAATAAACCTGAGCTATCAGCTGAGCATTTGTAATTAGCAGAAGCCTTTGTGTGGTTAATTGGGACTGGCAGGCAGGAAAGCAAAGTCTGCCCACAGCTGCATAGTGAGTTCAAGGTCAGCATGGTCTATTCAAGAACCTATCTTACATAAATTACATTTTTCCAATGAAAACATTATCATCAGTGGTGGGCCACAGAGCTGTTATCAAGCTGTCTCATTTGCTGTAAAAAACCATGTTGTCTAGGAATAACCACTAATCAAGTCTGAATAGTTGGAATCTATGATAATATTAACAAGAAATTTAAAAGCAAACAAAGGGCAGTAGACGGGGCCTGGAGATAACAAATAATTGTAAAACCAACAACTCTTAACTGCGTTTACATTTGTTTATTTTGTGTTCATGTGTGTACCACCATATGGATGTAGGTCCATTGGGCTCTGTGGTGCACATGACTTTATCTACTAAAGCATCTCACAGGCTCCCAAATCAACAATTCTGGTGGCGGCAAGGTGCAGAAATACAGTGTGGTAGATCTGGGCGAGGAAACGCATACATTGTAGAAGATTTACAGCTGGATATGGCAGTACATGTCTGTAATTGGGAGGTTGAGGCAGGAGGATTGGCAGTTTGAGACTACACAGCATGACTCTATCTTTAAGAACAGAGAAGAAGAGAAGGGAAACTAAGATGTAGTCATCTCTGTTTAAGAAATACAAGCTGCTAACATATTAGTCTTGGTGATGAATTTGTGGACGTCTCCCGTTCTACTTTCTGAGAGTTTAAATATCTGCAACTTTAAAACATGCTCTAGTTGCTGGGAACAATAATTCAACAACGGGAACAGGTTGCCCAATGCGAGTCTTGGCTGACGCAGACGTGAGGGTTCAGCGTGTGCGTTTATCATCACCTGCCTCTGCATGATCAGCCCTGAGATTCGCGCTTGAGGACATGTGTGCAGATCTGGGGAGAAAGAATGAGTAGAGGCTCACAGCCCAGCCACGTCTGTGGGAAACTCAAGAATTCTAATAGTGCCTTCAAAACTTTCCCAGAGAAGATGTTAAAATGCAGGCTTAGCATGGTGTCGTGTATCTCTTTAATGGAAGCAAATTGAATTATGTAGGCCCTGAACAAGTAACCCAATTTTTAAGAGAAAAATGCAATTATGTAGTGTCAGCCACACCTCTAACCACTCCACTTACTGAGTATCTGTGTGCACCAGATTCATGTGCAACTATGAATTCCCTTTCTCACGGTCATTTTCCCTTCAGGACATGGGCATCTTGTCATTAGGAGTGTGATTCTAGCCTTTAAACAATATCTTAGGGTTCTGGGGGTTGCACTTAGGGTTTTGTACACAGTATGCATGTTCTTTGCCACTTAGCTATACCCCTAGTCCTGAAAATAAAATCCCATTTTTATTCATTTGTCTCTGATATGTCAGCTGACAGCTGTTTCGGCTTTCAACCAGAGAAACCATGATGAGTTCCAATGGGAGAGGGGGTTGACTGAAGAATGAAGGACTGGGGACTTTGGAAACGTTCATGAATTTGCTTGGCCATATGCACATGATGCCTCGGGTAGAAGCAAATTTGTAAGAGAGGCTACTTTTTAAGAGAACCACAAGGGAACAGGGAGCTTTCTCTAGCTCAGCCTGAGAAAGAAGTTTCTAGTAGCTCTTGGGAGATGTGATATGTCTAAACAGAACGAGAGGATACTTTTTCATCGTGGATGGGACTAGGGGCTTGATGGGAGCCACGGATTAGACAAAATCTAATTAGCCTGCTTATGATGCATGGTACAAAGACCAGCCTTATCCTGGATCTGAGACTTCATTTGTACTATTTTCTTCTGTCTGCCCAATCCTTCCTTCATCTGCCTCTCTTTCTGATCTTTTGAATACAGCTGCCTCTATTTAGAAAGCATTTCCCAGTTCTTCCCAGTTCAAATGCAGTTAGTAGACGATGTGATATAGCTGCCGATGCCCGCATTTCTTGTTTTGATTTTGTTTTTGCTTTGTTTGCTTGTTTGTTTTCAAGACAGCCAGGACTTTGTACAGAAGTCCTGGCTGTCCCGGAACTTGCTTTGTAGACCAGGCTGGCCTCGATCTCACAGAGATCTGCCTGTCTCTGCCTCCTGAGTGCTGGTTAAAGGTGTGTGCCACCACCACCCGGCTCATGCCTACATTTCTAATGGTGGCTTCATTGCCCTTAAACTTATTTTCTTCTTGGTTCTGGCCCTCATTTTATGAGGAACTTCCACTTTTTCCTGGTCTAGGTGGTTTATGATACATAGCTATTTCTATGATGATATTGAAGAGTCAACAGCAAATTCCCAGGGAAGGAGATGGGATGTCAAGGTTAATGTCACAGAGAGATACATAAGAAAACATTCAGAACATCGTGATTAGATGCAATCTTTTCCTTCTTTTTCACAACTGGGCAGTTTGGGTAGAATTCAACATACCAAATTCTGGTAATGATTTTTTGGGGGCCGCACCCACTTAAAGGTGATTGATAGGAGAGACCACGGCCTGGTCTGTCGGTTGGAACCCACATGGGGTTGGTTCTCTGCATGTGGCTTTCTGGTTTCTTCTCAGCTTGTTCTCTGAGGTGCAGCAGCCAGGGTCCCCCAGACAAGGTGGAAGCTAGATCTTCAGTGGCTTAGCCTTTGTAGCCATAGCGTCACTTCTGCCATGAGGGTAAGACCTGTCAAGTGTAAAGTTGGAACATGAAACCTTGTTTCTTTCTCAGGAGATCGTCAGCATCAAGTTGTCTGAAGGGCATGAGAGAGCCCACAGCAACCTCGTGGGAAGTAAGATCTGCCGCACAGAGGCTGGTTGGTAAAAGAAGACTGGAAACTTTAGTCTGATAGTTTGCCTATCTCATTTATTAGTGAAAAAAAATACGCCTTGACTTTGTTCCTGACATTACTCTTGAATGTACAGTTTCAAACTCTATTGTGATATTTTGTTTGCCTTTTATGTGACATGGCTAACTTATTAAATATATACAAGGAAGTTAAAAGAAGTACCCGAATTAAGGTATGCGTAGCATAGCTGTGATGGACAGTTGATGTGACCACATTAGTGACAATACCGCTGTTAACACTTACCTTGGAAAGCTTTCTTTTCTCTTGTATTTGCAGCCAGGCATACGCTCAGGCCTTGTTCTCGGCAGAACACAGAAGGCTTGCCACCCAGTAACTGTGAGAGTTAGCACAGGGGCAGGGAGAAGGGACGCTCTTCCCTGGTCCACTGACTCTTGTCTGTCCAGCTCCTTTTCTATGCCTTCTTATTTACAATGACAAGCAATTCTATTCGCGAAATCATTCTGGCCCTAAACTTCCTCGTCAACAAAGCAAAAGAATCCAATGAGACACTTAGCTGTGCAAAGCAGTGGTTCTCAACCTGTGGGCCACGACCCCTTTGGGCATTGAACAACCTTTTCATGGCCTCTCCCAAAACCAACAGAAAACAGAAGTATTTACATTATGGTTTGTCACAGTAGTAAAATGACAGTTATGAAGCAGCAATGAAAATAATTCTATAGTTGGGGAGTCAGCACGGCATGAGGAACTGAATTAAGGGTTGCAGCGTTAGGAAGCCTGACAATGGCTGGCTCAACAACAGAACACTGTTTGGAATCTCTAGTGTAACACCGAGCAACAGTCGGTCTCATGGCAATGTGAGAACATTTGTGCTCAGGAGTGTACACTCCAGACCTTGAAGGAACAATTTTTAGACTTCCATTTGGAAGTTTTCAGATGACTGGCTTCTTTCCATTCACTAGAGAAAGAGAAGAGAAGGAAGAAGGGGGGGGGGACAGGGAGCAGGGGAGATCGGAGTGCTGAGGTCTAATCTCTGAACATCATGGCCATGGGGAGCGTCTTGGGGGAGACCCCACAGCCTTGGAGATGCAGAAGAGCCAACACCGAGGTATTCACAGGATACTTTCTTAGCAACTCATCCTAGTGTTAGGGTCTACAGCCATCTGGAGGTGGAGTTTCTTTGTTGTTGTTGTTGTTTTCGAGACAGGGTTTCTCTGTGGTTTCTGAGCCTGTCCTGGAACTAGCTGGTCTCAAACTCACAGAGATCCGCCTGCCTCTGCCTCCCAAGTGCTGGGATTAAAGGCGTGTGCCACCACCGCCCGGCCTGGAGGTGGAGTTTCTCTGTCTCCCAGCGGCTCCCAAATAACCATTCAGAGACTTAATACTAACGGCCATTAGCTTAGGCTTGTCTTCAGCCAGCTCTTACAACTAAATTGACCCGTTTCTATGGATCTATGTGCTGCTCCGAGGCTCCTTTACCTCATCTATGAACTTCCCAATTGCTTTTTCTGTGTTTGTCTTATGACTCCTCGGACTCCTCCCTTCTTCCCAGCATTCTCTCTACCCTGAAAATCCTGCCTAAGTTAATCAGTTTTTTATTAACAATGAGAGCAACACATATTTACAGTGTACAAAGATTATTCCACGGCAGCCATAACCAATTCTCTTTTCCTCCCTCCCTCCCTTCTTCCCTCCCTCCTTCCCTCCCTTCCTCCTTTCTTATTTGTTTGCAACCTTAAACATGTCTGTCAATCATACTGCCAAACTCGAGGTTTCCTGTTAAGGAAGCTGCTGAGTTCTGCAGACCTGGAGGTGGGCCCCAGAGGCAGCGCATGCCCTCTGCCAGTGCAGGAACAACGACAACAGTGCATGCCCTCTGCAGCTGAGTGCAGTGCTTCCTCTGATGGTACCTTCCAGGTTCTCCATAACAAATAAAATGCAAGGTTCAGGGACTGAAGAGAGGGTTGTGTCTGGTAAGAGAAAGTCTCCCTCCTACTTCAGAAATATTGGGTACCGTAAATAGCTTTTAATTTTCTTTCAGGTTCAGATTGAGGACTGGCAAGAAGCATAAATTTAGTAGAAAAAGGGAGAGCATTTCCCTTCAGGGAGGGCTCATGACTTAAACTCCCAGTGGTTAACTGGAGTCAGACCAAATTCACACCTTGGGGACCAGGACAGTTAATCTGTCTGGCTCAGGGGTGTGAAGTGACTCTCTGGAGACTGAGGGACAATGAGGTTACCAGGAGTGAAGGGGGATTTGTGAACAGAGGAAGAATGGACAAAATAAGAAGGAATTATGGGTTTCTGTCTGCTGAGAAGCAAAGGGTTTCTGGTGAGATGGATTCAGGCACAAAAGAACCCAGAAGATGAGAGACGGCATAGGGCCGGATAGAGAGGGCTATGCTTACCTTGTTGGGACTGTAAAGGTTTCTTTTATAAAGCGCTAGTTCAGATACTGGAGAGTTAATGGAAGTCTCAACAAGACATTCCAGGGTGAGCTGTATCTGTCTGGGCAAATTGATGTCAGCACAGGCAAGCATCTCCCCCACCCCCAAACAAATAGAACCCAGGGTGGTCTCTGAGCATCAATCCCCTTTTTCGTCCTGAGAGTTGGGGGCTTCTGATAGCTGGCATGCTTCCCGGCTAAGTCAAGTCTGCTGCTACCTTGTCAAACGCACAGAAGTGCTGCAGAGCTGGGAAAATGGTGGATCTAGTGGAAGGCCCAAGTTCTCCAGCTTCTTCACGAGAGAGCGTGTCCTTTCTCTTTAAGGGTCCTTCATAAAGCAGCCTTTCTTTGGCCAACTCCAGTTGGAGCTGACTCTTAACAATCGGCCATTTTTCACAATAAAGTTGTGACACAAATTCAAAAAGTAAGCCCCTTTAACAGTTGTTTCTCATTAAAATTCTCACCTTAAAGATTTAGAACACGATTTCAAAACATGTACATGCACATTCATGCTCACACGCATGCGTGCACACACACACAACCCTTGCAAAGGAGTGCAGGAATCTATTACAGACTCCAAGGCCTGACATCATTTACACAAGGATAAACACCCTGGGCTTTATACAAGGAAGAGATGAAAGATTCTCCTGGATAAGAAAGTGAGGGTTGTCTCCAATAAAGATGGTGCTGTATTAGACAGAAGGAAAGATTCCTCTAGCTCATCTTCAGGGCGCCAGCGGGGAAGAGCATTTAAGCCATTACATAAAGCGTGGAGGGGACATAAGAGAAAGTCCTGCAAACCTAAATCACAGGCCTCTGACAGAACACCGCCCCAATGGACAGGCTGAGCAGATGTCGAGAAAGCATCATGTTTTGCTTTCGGGAGACACGATGCTATCACGTAGGCTGTGGGCTTCTGTGTGAGATGGGCTATCACACACATGCTGGGTTCTCCTGGGACAGCCAGCTGAGGACCTTCTACATAAACACAGTGGACAGAGTAAGACAGGCGGGTCTCCTAGAGAGCAGGGAAGGCCAGTCTGCCCTACCTCAGCCCTGCTCGGATGGATGGCTTAGCCACAAGAAGAGAACTTAGAATTTTCTGGGACACCAATGAAGCTGAGGCCAGTGGCCGGAGTTTAGAAAATGATATTCTATAATTCTAGAGGAGAGTATGTTCAACTCCCGGTCATACAGAATTGCTCTGGTACTGTGTTCACCAGAGCCATGTCAAATGACCACTCATTTCAACCTTGTGCAGGCGCTCTTGGGTCAGATGCCCTCACTCTATTTGAGGAGTATCAGAGCAGCAGCCGTACCAAGGTCACCGTTCCTCTTGACAGCATGTGCTTGGCAACTGTGTCCTCTGTCTTGTACCTGATAAAATTTTCACATAGCTCACATAGTTTTGGTATAAGAGCTTTGAGATATACAATGGAGACTCCCTCAGACTGCTCTCCAGGGGACAAGGTATACTTGCTTGTATGATGCACTCTGATTTCAAAGTCTTGTGGACTGGGTGTTTTTATTTGGTTTCCACTAGTAAACCATGTGTTCCTTTTGTCCGTAAATAAATTCAGCTCAATATATATATATATATATTTGAGGAGTATCAGAGCAGAGTATTATATATATATAATAATATATATATTATTTTCATAGGGTTTTGAAAAATAATAATAAAAAATAATCAATTCTTAGAACCTGTGATGACTTGAATATCCACTTGGTTATGAGGAGGGGGAAATGTTAAACCTTCAAACTTGGACATTTTGTTTTCACTCCAGACTCCACACCTCATCTCTTCTATAGAGGGAGATATTGCAATTTGCTTTTGATTTTAAATAAACTGTGATTTTAAATGAATTACTCCAAAAAGTACCATGAATTTCATTATCTCCCAACCAGGGATTTCTATGTAGAATAGTGTGTATTTTGAAAAGAAGTAAAATACTTCGTACCTAGGGGGTTCCAATGGCCTGGACCCAGGCAGCAGATTACATACAAGTGAATCTTTCTGTAACATGGTAACAACCAGAGAAGTAAATGCGATTTTCTTTCTGGAGTTCTCATTAATGGCGGCTGTCATGAGCAAGAGCTCTTTGTTAAAGCAGTGGTAAACAACTAGATGTCTGCCTCCAAGACAGAGATGACACTAGCAACAGCATGGTGCTTGAAGACGAGAAAATCCTGCCACATTTAGGGCAGACAAAGTCACCTAAATTCTTATGTGGAACCCCAAGCTAGAAAACATTTATCCAGTAGGAATATTTGTTGTCTCCCACAAACGAATCTGAAATTAAAGCATCATTTTTCTCTTTCTGTTTTGGCCATGGCTCTGGAGGGAAGAGGGAATCAGCTTTTTATAGTGATTGATGTTTTTTTATAGTGACTGGTAGACCTAAAGGCACTGTGGGTTTTCATATTGAAGCTCATGTTTGCAAAGGTCTCCAGAGTTTATTTCCTTTCTTAGAGATGACTTTCCTATGGCATAAATCTTGGTTTATTCAATACTTCTCAAAGCTTTAAAAAATATTACATGGCTTGGCTGAGTCTACATTTATGTCCCTTCCTTTGTCAAGACTTTCTTTCATGAAATCAATATCCTCAGTTGTGTACTGCAGTGAAAAGCTATTGGTCCACTTGGGTCACCTTCTCACCAGGGAAAGACGGCTGGTGATTTACAGGGACCACGGTGCTCAGGTGTAGCTCTCTTCACAGGGACCACAGTGCTCAGGTTGTAGCTCTCTTTACAGGGACCACGGTGCTCAGGTGTAGCTCTCTTTACAGGGACCACGGTGTTCAGGTGTAGCTCTCTTCTCTGTGGTCGACATCTTATAGCCTACACATTATAGTGGCCTTGGATGCATTTTTGATCATGTTTGAAACAACCACTTCTGCTTTGGCAAAAGTTTCCTAATAATAAACCAAAAATAGTTAATGGCAACTCATTTTAATATTTTTTAACATTTATTTTTTTGGCTACAACAAAAATAACACAGACAATTGATGGTCTCGTAGCAGCAAATACCAAAGAAGGGGAAAGCACACAAATTAACATCACCAACAACGAAAACTAAATTTACAGGAGATAGCAATCACTGGTCATTAATATCTCTTAATATAAATGGACTCAACTCATCTATAAAAAGGCACAGGCTAACAGACTGGATATGAAAACAGAGTCCATCCTTCTTCTGCATACAAGAAACACATCTCAACCTCAAAGGCAGACATTGTCTTAGAGTAAAGGGTTGGCAAAAAAAATAATCCAATCAATTGGACTTAAGAAACAAACGGGTGTAGCTATCCTAATATCTAACAAAATAGAATTCAAACTAAAATCAATCAAAAGAGACAAAGAAGGACATTTCATATTACAGGAAAAATCCATCAAGAGGAAATCTCAATACTGAACATTTATGCCCCAAATACAAGGATACCCTCATATTTAAAAGAAACACTTCTAAAGCTTAAATCGTACATTAAACCACGCACACTAATAATGGGAGACTTCAACACTCCCCTCTCACCACTGGACAGGTCAGTCAGGAAAAAAATGAACAGAGAAATAAGGGAACTAACAGATGTTATGACTCAAATGGACTTAACAGACATCTATAGAATATTCCATCCAAACAGAAAAGAATATACCTTCACTCAGCACCTCATGGAACCTTCTCAAAAATTGACCACATACCCAGTAACAAAACAAACATTAACAAATACAAAAAAATTGGAATAACCCCATGTATCTTATCAGATCACCATGCTTTAACAATAGAAGTTAAGAGCAATACTAATTCCAGAAACCCACAAATACGTGGAAATTAAACAATACTCACCTGAATCATCAGTGGGTCAAGGAAGAAATTAAGGGAGAAATTAAAGCCTTCCTAAAATTCAATAAAAACGACCAAACAATATACTCAGATTTATGGGACACAATGAAAGCAGTGTTAAGAGGAAAGTTCATAGCACTAAATGCCTACATTAAAAAGCTGGGAAAATCCCACACTAGTGAATTAACAGAACATTTGAAGACTTTAGAACAAAAGGAAGCAAACTCACCCAGGAGGACTAGAGGGCAGGAAATAATTAAATTGTGAGCTGAAATCAACAAAATAGAAACAAAGAAAGCAATGCAAAGAATCAATGAGACAAAGAGTTGGTTCTTCTAGAAAATCAACAAAATAGATAAACCTTTATCCAAACTAACCAAAAGGAAGAGAGAGAATATCCAAATTAACAAAATCAGAAATGAAAAGGGGTCTTAACAACAGACACGGAAGAAATACAGAGAATCATCAACTCATATTTCGAAAATCTGTAATCCACAAAATCAGAAAACTTAAAGGAAATGGACAACTTTCTGGATAAATATCACTTACCAAAATTAAATCAAGACCAGATAAGCAAATTAAACAGACCTATAATGGCTGAAGAAATAGAAACAGTCATCAAAATCTCTCACCCACCCACTGCCAAAAAACCCAGGACCAGATGGTTTCAGCTTAGAATTCTACAAAATTTTCAAAGAAGAACTAATAACAATACTCCTCAAATTATTCCATACAATAGAAACAGAAGGAACATTACCAAACTCTTTTTATGAGGCTATAATTATCCTGATACCCAAACCACAGAAAGGCATTACTAAGAAAGAGAATTACTAAGAAAGACCAATCTCACTCATGAACATTGATGCAAAAATGCTAAATAAAATACTGGCAAATCAAATCCAAGAACACATCAGAACCATCATCCACCATAATCAAGAAAGCTTCATCCCAGAGATGCAGGGATGGTTCAACATATGAACATCTGTCAACGTAATTAACATAGTAAAAATGGTAATCTTACCAAAAGCAATCTACAGATTTAATGCAATGCCCATCAAAATCCCAGCAAAATTCTTCACAGATCTTGAAAGAACAGTACTCAACTTCATATGGAAAAGCAAAAAACCCAGGATAGCCAAAACAATCCTGTATAATAAAGGAACTTCTGGAGGCATCACAATCCCTGACTTCAAACTCGATTACAGAGCTACAGTACTGAAAACAGCCTGGTATTGGCATAAGAACAGACAGGAGGACCAATGGAACTGAATCGAAGACCTGGATATCAATTCACAAATCTTTGAACACCTGATCTTTGATAA
>NC_022024.1:3038027-3043311 GCF_000317375.1 Microtus ochrogaster
TAGACAACAATGAGGACCCTAAGAGAGACTTACATAGGTTTAATCTACATGGGAAGTAGAAAAAGATAAGATCTGCTGAGTAAATTGGGAGCATGGGGGCCTTGGGGGAGGGTTGAGGGGAGGGGAGAGGTAGAGAGGGGAGCAGAGAAAAATGTAGAGTTCAATAAAAATCAATTAAAAAAAACTTGACGAAGTCAGAAGTTCAGTACAGAGCCCAGGAGATGGAGACACCTGACAGGGAGCTGACAATATACAACAGGTATGCATTCTTCATGGCTCAGGCTTTATAATTTGATATAGATAATAAACCAGAGGTAGCGTAGACTTTTACAAATTTGTTCTATTTGAAAGATGTTGGGTTGATAGAACCAGATTTCCTTTATAGGTAATTAGGGGCAATTTGGAAAATCGGTCAAAGATTTATTCCCACAGGATGTTCTACAGAAGGATGATGGTTCTATTTATTTATTTTTTAAAATTTATTTATTAAGTATACAGTGCTCTGCCTGCATGTAGGTGTTCATGCCAGAAGAGGGCGCCAGATCTCATTACAGATGGTTGTGAGCCACCATGTGGCTGCTGGGAATTGAACTCAGGACCTTTGAAAGGACAGCCAGTGCTCTTAACCTCTGAGCCATCTCTCCAGCCCCTAGGGATGATGGTTTTAAACATTTTAATTTGCGATTAGGGAAAGCTAAATTAAAACAGCATACTAACTCATAACTCAAAGTGGCCGGAGGTGGCAGCCTTCCTGCAGCACCTACAGAGGATATGGCGAGAAGGGTAGCCGATGAAGATGTGGCCACTGGGCTCAATATGTTCCCCTTCTAGGGACGAAAGCCAGGCCCACGATTTCATATTCAATCCAGGAGACCACCGCTACAAATTGTTATTATAACATTACCTCTAATAGGGAATGGGGTATTAATACTATTTGCTTGGAGATAATACGTTTTTATGTATTTATTCAGTGGGAGGTAAAAATAAAGGCCAACATTGACTCAGTAGAAACTTATTGTTGGATGAAATCAAGTGCCTAGACTGAGAACAGCTTGCAGGGGTGTGTTGTGTTTGTGACCACTGTCAGCGATTATTTTTCTACTCAGTTTGTGTGTCTTGTTGCCAATGTTTCTAAAAACTTAATCATATTATATAACTTTTGTCCATAGTTCAAATGAGATACAATTTTGATAACTTATTTTGTTGTTGTTGTTTTTTTTAAAACAGGGTCTCTCTAATTTTGGCTGCCCTGGAACTCACTATGTAGCCCAGCTGGCCTCAAACTCACAGACATCTGCCTGCCTCTGCCTCCTGAGTGCTGGGATTAAAGGCGTGTGCCACCACTGCCTGGCTACAATTTCTAAGATCCCAGGTTACTACATTAGTCGCTTTTCTTTTGCGACAACAGCAAAATAGACATTTTTAAATATGTATATATAGAGAGAGAGAGAGAGAGAGAGAAAAGGGTGTTATTTGGCTCACAGTTTTGAAAGCTGAAATTCCAAAGCCAGGTAACATTGGTTTGGGTTCTGAGGAGCCTTAAGCTTGTCGCTTCTTGGAGGATGCTATCAGAAGAAATAAGAGTGGGGGGAGAGGAAATTACAGGATGAGTCAGGAAGCCAGACCTCCCCCCCCCCAATAAGGGGGTCATAACTTGTCTTTCCAGAACCAGCCATGGTCACACAAGAACCACATCAACCTAACCAGTTTTGAGGTTGTCTTGTAGGTTCTACCCCCATCCACATGGCCACCATTAGGCCCAGGCTCTCCTGGAGGACAATCCCTGACGAAGTCGAAGCAATTAACATCGTCAAGATTTGAGCAACCTGTGTCCGGGATAATCTTGTGTCCCCAGCTGAGACTTACACAAAGCAAGAACGCTCATGTTTTGTGAGAGGGAGACTGTGTTAAAGTGTTAAAGAAGACTGTTGGGGTGGGGAACGCTGTGAGCCTGAGTTGGTTCATGGTGGACTGACTCGGGGGCTTCTGTGTTCTAACTTAGATATGTAGTATCTGTCTTTAACCTGTTCCTTTCAAAGGCCATGAAATGATGTTGGGATCCCTCCCCCTCACCCCAACACCTTTGCTTGGTGTGTTTCAGCTACAGAAAACCACAGCCAATCAAAAGGCAGAGTTGTGGAGCCCACTCCTAATATCTTTAAGGGTGTGACCCAGTGCTTAGAAGCTTCCAGCACAAAGCTGGTTCGCTTAAATTCAATGTAACCAAAGACACGGTTACAGTTAGTCATATGCACAGGAAAGCATCACCTTCCCGAAAGCTCACCCGTAGCTGATTACAGATAACTATTAAGGGATGAAGGCACTCCGCAGGTCCATGGTGAAGAGGCTTAAACCTTCCCAATTTCCAGGCAAAACCATCTTTGGAGGGTGGAGGAGAAGACAGAGCTGACAAGAAACCTCTGGGTTATAACGACCACCCAGGTGGTGCCAGGAGTTGGCAGTAGCCCTCCTCCCCCAGCCCTGCATCAACGCAGCTCAGAACGAATCGGCTTTTCAGGAATGCTGAGAGAAAAGAAAAAGCCGGCCAAATCTTCCAGGCAGAAGTAGTTCCGATCCGGGGATTAGAGCCTGTCAATTAGAGGTGTACGAACGGGAGGGAGGGAAGAAAGAAGGAAGTGTGTGGCTTAAACTCCTGGGACTTTTATTTTATTTTATTTTGAGGGGCAAGCGCTAGGAATGATTTTTTTTTTTTTCTGCGTGGGAGTCAGTTCTGATCCAAATTTCCTATGGAACGAATCGAGGACCTTGCGCGGGGCTGGGGGCGAGGAGTGGAGTCGGAGTGGCGGCCAACCCAGGTGGCCCGAGCATGGCACGGCCCTCTCAGGGGCCGTCGTGTGGCTAGACCCGAAGCCATTCCCATACCCACGCGGCGGGACCGAGCCTAGATGGATGCGCCAGGAGGCCTCCCCCACTCCGAGCGCCCCAGTGCACGGGGTTAGGGGGCCCGCGCCGACGGGGCGCCTTTGAAGACTCCTCAGCCAACTGGGTGGGAGATGAATGAGCCAGGAGGGACAGGGACGAAGGGGCTCCGCCTGGTTCCCACGACCCGTGGCGCGAGGGGCCACCGCGCACTGCGGGCCACGCCTGGGGCAGAATGCAAATGAGAGCATGTAAGTGGGTGATCCCGGAGGATGCGCTCGGGGACGAACCTTCAGGGTGAGCCAGGAGGTATTGCGCCGGCGGTCTCTAGAGACTGCAGGAAGGTGACACCGGGAGAGAGGAGGCTGGGGCGTCGTGTGGCCGCACGAAGAATAAGACCTGAGCCAGCCCCGGTGGTGAAAGTGAAGGTGGTGTACGTGAGAGGACTAGGGGTGAGGAGGCGAGAAAGGCAAGACCCGCAGTGTGGAGGGTAGGGGGTAGGGTGGGGTGTTCATCAGGAGAGGAGACCCTGCAGCCTGCCTGCTCCGTGTGGCTGTGCAGAGAAAAGGCCACCCTGGCCTAAGCACTCCTGCCATGGGGAGCAGGGTCCCTGGCCAGGATCGCCGAGCAGCTTCCCGGGAGTGGGGATGGAGAGACTCGTCGAAGAGCGGCAACAGCTATGAAGTTTTTACTTTTCTTCTCCGGGGCGGGGGGTGGGGGTGGCACAAGTCAAATGAGAGCCCTCCAAGAAAGGATCGCGAGGTGGGGTGGGGGTAGTAGCCAAATCGCCACTAGGCCCCACCCCCTCCAGGCCCCATCCCTCCAGGCCCCGCCCCCTCAGACTGTGCGGCGCCAGCCTGCAGCCAATGTGCATCTTGCAGCGACGGACGGCCAAGCTGCAAATCACCATTAGGCGAGCTGCTGCCCCTATCAGATCTGTGATTTGACCCGAGTCCGGTGGGCGGGGCGGGGCAGGGATCTGAAAGAGACCCAGCTAGGCTCCTCTAGTCCAGCCTTTGGGTCTGGAGAAGCGAAGGTGCTGGCTGGCAGGGCCCAGGGAGCTTGCATCTTCTCCAGCCTTTCTCTAGCCTTTAGGACACCCATCACAGACTGCCCGGTTTGAGGGCCACCAAAAGGTTCATTAGGTGGAGATTACATTCTTAAAGCAGAAACCGTCTTCTCCTTTTGCCCCAAACTGCTTCTCCAGGGCTCCTTGCATCAGTCACAAACACATGTATTCAGAAGGACCAAATATTTGTCGACCTATGAGTGAAAGTGACATAGAAGGGAAGGGATTTGGAAACTTGGAGGGACAAGATGTGATGAACAGGAAGGGGTTTCAAAGGTCACTTAGATCAACACACCCCTCCTTAATTAATTTTGTTCTTCATGCTCAGGGGGTGATCTTGTGATGCAAGGTTATTTGAATTTCCTAAGACATGGTGATGAGGGAGAGTTTTGAAGTGAAGGAAAAACATACTGAATAGAACGATCTGGAATTAAAAAGCAAAACCCAAGAATATGTTAAAGCAGCCGGTAATTGACACATGTATGAGACCCTCACAAAATTGGCTGCCTTCTGTGCTCTTCAAACTCTGTTGCTATCCCTGCCTATGTTGAGCCAGCTCTCACACTGGGTCCCGAGGTGGCCTCAGGTAAAACCTGTCTGAGTTGATGGGTGTCCTTATAACCCAAGAGATCCACCCACTACAAGTTGCTGTGTGCTGGTGGGTGGCGGTAGAGGAGACCTTTTGTTTTAGGTTCTGGGGTTTGAACCCAAGACCTGGCGTAGGTGACAATTGTCCCTCTTCCTCTCCTCTCCCTGTGTCTTTCTCCTCTCCATCAAATTCCAGATTGCTTCACATTTTCTTTCTTCTCATCCTCTAAGTTCTGAGGGAAGGGAAGCGCTCACTCCATGACAGAGTTTGTTTTATGCTGCTGCAAACGGTTCCTTATCATAGACTGTTTCAGAACCACTTGATTCGATGAAAATGGCTAATATATATTTATCTTATATAGAATATATAAAATATAGTTATCTATTTATCTTATCAAAGATACTATTGATTTGCTTATTTGATAAGCAACTATGTGTTGTAAAAGATACTATTGTAATTGCAAGTATTGGTGCAGGGGTGTTACAAAAGGCGCCCACATGGATGACTGTATCCACAAAAGGCCTGATAAAGCTTGGTAAAGACTAGAGTAAAGCACTTTGGTTTTCAGCCTAGCAGGAAAAAAGCTGCACTGTTTTAAAATGCAGGCTTTCTGGAAACAAGCCTCTGGACTATGGAGCTATGGACACACTGTTGCAGCTTGCTTCCTGGCAAGGACCTTGAAAGGCCATAGGAGCTTTTGAGTGTTGTTTATGAACACACTGTTGCAGCTTGCTTCCTGGTAAGAA
>NC_022024.1:3044132-3049500 GCF_000317375.1 Microtus ochrogaster
AAAAATCCAGTTTGATCAAGCAAGACCACCTGAGAAATCTCTGGTGGGAACAGATGGCCTGGATGTCTGAGTTCTTCGTGCAGAACAGGTTCAAGACTGCTGCCTGAAATGATCAAGACTCACAGGATACTTCAGTCATGACTTGATCATAACTCTAAATTTTCTTTAGGTCCCCATAAGATTATCAGCTTCCCCAACCAGCTGGAAATAGCCTGGAATTCCTCACCCACATTCCCAAAAAAATGGACTATGGATATTTTCCTTTTTTAAAAAAAAAAAGAGGGGGGAGTGGTGCGGGAGAATTGTCTGTATTCTGTCAATCATGTTTTAAATAAACGCTGATTGGCCAGGCAGGAAGTATAGGCTGGAAAACCAGACAGGAAGTAGAAATGATGCAATGAGAACAGGAGAATTCTGGGAAGGAGGAAGTTGATTCCTCCCAGTCCTGTGCAGACCACCAAGGAAGCAAGATGTGACCTATCAGCTGAAAAACATTTGATGGCGTAAGTCACTAACAATGCCACACCAGTTTGGAATTATGATTAATAGGGTGATATTTATTTAAAGGGGAAAAACTTACAGATCTCCGTCCCAGACAACAGCCCTCTGCACAACCAGGAAGGGAGTCTAGTTGCCGGCGGAGCAGGAAGTGAAGAGAGAGAGGAGAGGGAAGTGGCCGCTTTTTTAAAGGGAGAGAGACCACGCCCCAATGGGCGGGTATCTCAGCGGCTATAGGCTGGAGGAGCGGAAGGACCTCCCGCAACACATACTGAGCCATATGGCAAAAATAGATCAGAATAATGGGTTAATATAAGTCATAAGAGCTAATAAGAAGCCTGAGCTAATGGCCCAATCAGCTTATAACTTATGGAGACCTCTGTGTGATATTATTTGGGTCTTGCCGGCTATGGGGAACCAGGCAGGACAGAAACCCCAACAAGCAGGCCCTGATCATGTTCACTGGGGTTATGTGAATTGGTACAGTGGGTAAAGTGCTTGAAATTTAAAAAAAAAAAAAAAGACCTTGGAGTGGCTTGTCCTGTAACTCCAGAGCTGGAGGGGCCAGTGACAGGATCATTTCTGGGATTGTGCCCAGTCAGTCTCTCTGAAATGATGGTGCTCCAGGTTCATTGAAAAACCCTGTCTTGAAGGATAAGGTAGAGAGTGTCAGAGGAAGACTCTGGACATGGTCCCCAGCCTCCACACAGGGGCACACACAACACACAGATTACACTTTCTTACCAAAAAAATGAGATTAAAGTTTAAAAAGCACACATGTAGATGGTGTTCACAAAACTGTGATTATGGAGGCTTTGAAATTGAACTGCATGCTCTTTTTAAAAGTCAGCCCAAAGATTTCCAGGGCCTCGCCCAACTTCTCTCTCCACTCGGCAGTGTGGATCAGGGTCGAAAGGAAAGTTATTATATTTTTTCTCAACAAACAGCTCATAACAGTTATCTTTACAGCCTTATGAGGCATACGGGTCAGTAAAAATAAAACGAATGCAATGAAAAATACATTGAAAAGGGAGCTTTCCCACGGTGTCCTAATGTAGCCTTCACCCCAACTTGCTGTCTCGAAGAAATCCATGTTGTTAAACTATTTAAAAACAAAGACAAAGCAAAATAAATAAATAAAAAATTTTGATTGTCATCCTCTTTCTCAGTACAGGGTCGGGTCCTGGATCCTATTTCTCATGCCTGCAAGCTACATTTAGAAATCATCCAATCTCGTCGTCTGTCCTGACACAGCCAAGGCGTTGTTCTCACCAGGAGTGTCTAGATAGCCTTGTTTACCAGAGTAGAGCTGCCCACAGTTGAGGTGGACCGTCCCACATTGACTGACCTATCTACACTGGGCTTAACAGGACCCCCCAGTTGTCTTCTAGGCCATCCGGCTCCTGTCAAATAGGCAAGGTCAACCATCACAGGCTTCAGGCTTGTGAAACTGGAGGCTTAATGCTCTAGGAGCCCAGAGTCCTAACAACACTCATTGACTGGAGGGCCCCTGAGCTTCTTCAGGTGATGGGACCCATGGAGAATTAACCCTTTGCAGCTCTCTCGAACTCTTCCACTGGGGTTTGCATTTCTCACAAACTCTGTTCCTGCCTTCTGGTCTTCCCAGCCCCTCATCTTCAGGATCTCAGTTGCAGCCATGTCTTTCCTCCACACTTTGACCATCCATTGTCCCAGCTTCCTGCAGCTTCTGTCCTTGATCCCTCTCTGGAGCTCAGTGCTGTGACTCAGGGAGGCAGTCACCAGGCCCTTCCCTTTCAGTGGCTCTTTGGTCTACAGCTCTGAGCCTTGGGCGTCAAAGACCTTTGCTCCTGGGACCTGGAGCTGGACTGCAGCTTCCCCACTGGCTGATTCCAGGGTGCCAAAGGATTTGGCCTGTTTTTTGTGTAGGGAGCTAGGCCAGCTCTACCAGTAAGACCCCAAGCATGGATATACCATTTGGAAAGCAGTTTAATTGTGGCCCAATGCTGCAACACCATAGAGAAACCTCTTGGAGAAATGAGCAGTTTCTGTAGCTAGAAAAAGGTGAGAAGTGCTGGTGTTCATCAGCCAGTCCTGCCTGTACAAGACTTTGCAATCTACCTGTCGCGGTGCTCTTAGATAAGGCAGCAGGCAGGTGTTTGTTTGCCTTCCTTCCCTGCATGAGAAAGTGTAGGGTCACACAGAGTTCTCCAAGGCGGCTTCTACCTGGGTGGAGTCTTCTGATGCAGATGAAAGCAGCCGTGGCTAAAATAAGACTCACTCCGGCGTCAAAGTTTCCATGGCAGCTGCGGTTGGAGTGGGTCTCGTAGCTAGAGTGGCGTTTCCTTAGAGCAATCACGGAATGTTCAAATAAGGTAGTGAAGGAAGGAGCGGCCTAGCTGACAGGTCCATGCCCAAGGAAGCCAGGCTTGAGGGAAGGGGCTGCCAGCTGTCATTCAAGGGCCCGAACAGCTGTTTCCTGCAGCTTTGCTCATTTATAGCATCAAACAGTGCACAGGGTTAAGATCAGGCACGGACCACACTATCGACAGTACTCAGCTGCTACTCAGCTGCTCCTCACCTGCAGTCGGACACACTTGGGGACAGCTTGGTTCCTCTCATCTGTCTCCCCGTTTCTTTCAGGACAATCACATTGGTCTCTGGTCAGAACTGCTATAGTTTCTATCTGGAGTCCAAATGTCACACACCAAATGACCAATCTGGCCTGTGGCACCTTGGGGACCTGGTAAAACATTTAAAAGGTGAAGGTTAGTGGGTGCAGCCTTGGTTTCAAAATTGTGCATCCCTCACCATGGCCTGTGTGTCCACTGTGACGTACCAAGAGCATGGGTCCTAAGGCAACAGGTGGAACTAATCACTGACTGAAACCTCTGCGTTAAAAATTAGTCTAAATAAAAATCTCCTTTTCAGTTTTCTTGCTGAGGAATTTTGTCCAGCCACAGAAAGCTGAGAAGCATTGATGTCCTTGATGGCCCTCCATAGGCCAGCATGCCCCTCCCTTAGAACATGCGTTTGATTTTATTTCCTGAAATGCTGTCCCTCCGTGTCCACGTAATTTGCTCTTTCACGTTCTTCAACCCCTTTCTCAAATGTCTTATTTTCCAAAATGTTTTTGTGTATGTGTTGCTTTGAGTAAGAATGCTCCCCCCAAAAGAAAGGCCCCCATAGACTCATATGCTTGGATGTTTAGTCATCAGGGAGTGGTTTGGAGCTGTAGCCTTGTTGGCTAAGTGTGTCACTGGGTGTGGGCTCTGAGGACTCAAAAGTCCAAGCAAGGCCCAGTGACTCACCGTCTCTTCCTGCTGCCTGTGGATGCAATGCAGAACTCTCAGCTCCTCCAGCACCATGTCTACCTGCATGCCACCATGCTCCCCACCATGATGACAGTGGGCTAAACCTCTGAAACTGAAAACAAGCCCCAGTTAAATGTTTTCTTTTGTAAGAGTTCTCACAGTCTTGGTGTCTCTTCACAGCAATGAACAATGGCGCACTTTCCTTGTCTGTTCACAGCGTCTCAGCTTGCAGCTGTGATGTGCACGCAGCCAGGGCTCTTTGGTCCCCAACTCTCCTCTGTCATCTCACTGTCCCCTCTGTTATTCATCCTTGAAGCAACTGTAACAGTTCTGCTATCCCGGATCTTTCGTCCCCAAATACCAGACCCCTGGGACTTGCCACACACCATGTTGTATGTGCCTCTGTGTTTTGGGGGTCTGACATTCCACCTTCCAGGAATGTTCTGCTGCTTTTTCCTTAGTTAGAAACTCAACCCAATCCATGAAGCCTCACTGCAAAACATTTTACAGCTGTAAAATAAACACGCAGTGCTCTGTCCACCAGCATTATTTTTTTTTATATATATTTCTACTTTAGCATTATTGCTTCATGTTGCAATTGTTTATTTACTTGTCTTTTTATCAATGTAGTCAGCACTCCACTGATGTCTTATTAAAGAAGGTTTAGACACTTAAGGGCCTGTTTCTGATTAATGTTATATTTGAGAGTGAATACCACACTGGAATCTCTTTCTCTTCATTTCCTCTTTCTTTTCCTCCTTTTCAATAAAACTAAAAAACAAAGCTAGGTGTTCTGGGTAGTTTTGTCTGCTTGACATGAGATAAAGTCATATGAGGGGAGGGAGCCTCCTTAAGATCTGACTGTAGGCAATCTTGTAAGGCATTAATGATTGATGGGGGAGGACCCAGCCCATTGAGGGTGGTGCCATGCCTGGGCTGGTGGTCCTGGGTTCTATAAGAAAGCAGGCTGAGCATATTATGGGGATTAAGCCAGTAAGCAGCACCCCTCCATGGGCTCTGTATCAGCTCCTGCCTCCAGGTTTCCTGCCCTGCTTGAGTTCCTGTCCTGACTACCTTTGATGATGAGCAGTGATATTTCCATAAGCCAAATAAATCCTTTCCTCTCCAGCTTTCTTTTGGTCATAGTGTTTCCTTAAGCAATAGATACTCTAACTAAGATGCAAGATCTGTCCACGTATCCATGAGGCTGCAGGCTGGCCACCAACTCATGATCCCATTGCCTCTATCTCTCTCAAGTGCTGAGGGCACAGATGTGCTCCCAAGCCTGGCTACATGGAAATCTAACTCATAATTAGTGGGAGGAGAGCAATTACTGCCAGATGTTAATGTCGAGCATTAGATTTCTGTGGTCTAATACTTCTTTCTTATTGTGTGGGAAAACATGTCCACAATCGTGAAATCAGCTTGCAAATTTCACCAGTTCTTCCTTCTTGTGGAAAGTAACTGGTCAGTACTGTCTTTTATAGTACTGTCCCTTTAAAGACACTCTCCTTAGAGTCAGTGCACTAAGTGAAACTTAGCAGCTTTAGCCTCCCATGCCGGAAAAGCAGGCCTCC
>NC_022024.1:3051120-3053951 GCF_000317375.1 Microtus ochrogaster
ATATCAGAAGCAGGTGGTTTAGATATTCATTGAATGAAGAAAAAGCACCCTTCACTAACTAAGTAAATGATGCTCCTTGGAAAGCATCCACACTTGTGTGACTCACTCCTGGGATCTGTTGCAGGTCTGTGGCTCGCTCTGTAGTGTGGAGCACTGGCTACTTGCCCAGAAAGGACACCGAGATCTAAAAAGCCCTTGACATTCCTCCTGGGGCTTTGTTCTTGGCTGTGACAGCCCCACACTCAGTCCTTTCTGCTTCTCTCCCAGATTATCTCGGTCGTTGAGTTCCCGTTCTAAATTACCGCACCTATTTGTCTCAACGATGGCAATTTACTGAGTTTAGAATTTGGGGGTGCAGTCCTAGAAGACTAGATTTAAACTACCAATTTGTATGACTGTCATGTGTGATTTCAAGCAGGCATTAAAAAAAAAAAAACCTTAAAACTCTTCTAGGAAAAGTTATCAGCGTCTTCCACCCTGAAGTAGAGAACTTGGAGCTGAATTCCAGCTGCAGGAGGGGAGGGAGAGGGGAAGAGAGAGGGAGGAGAGAAGGGGAGAGAGGGGAGAGGGGTGGGGAAGGAAGGGTGGACAGAAAAGAAGAGGGTGAGGGAGGGGGAGGAGAGACAGGGAAAGAGAGAGAAAGGGGGAAAGAGGGAGAGAGGATGGGGAGACAGATTAAGAGGAGAGAAAAGAAGAGTGGTTGAGAGAGGGAGGGGGAAGAGAAGACAGGGAGAGGGGGAAGGGGGAAGAGGGAGAGAGGGGGGAGATTAAGAGGAGAGAAAAGAATAGTGGGAAAGGGAAAGAGAAGACAGGGAGAGGGGGGAGGGGGAAGAGGGAGGGGTGAGCAATTAAGAGGGAAAGTCCATCAAGCTAATCGTAGGTAACCACAGCATACACACAGCATTGTCGAGGAGGAGTGCAATCTTCAAGGCATTAGCATTCCCTGGGTGTGCTGACTGTGCTTGCAAATAGCTTCTGTGTTCCACCCTGCCCTGCCCCTCCTGCAAGCTCAGAGCCTGCCCTCTACCTGCCACGGTCCTGCACTGGGTGGAGACACTAGCAATGCCACTAGCTGCTGTCCTTTGGCAGCACAACGTGCCTGAGAGCCAAGGCTGAGAGTTCACCGTGCACAAGAAATGGCCCAGCCTGACTCTTGGGGCTTCCCACCCATACACAGCCCTGGAGTTCCTGTGCTGCCTAGTCGGAAGCATGAGCGCTGCTTGGTGCAGAATGCAGCGTTTCTATTCCTAGTGGTGTGTTGAGAAGAGGCGTGGGTGCAGGGGCTGAGAATGCAATGCAGGAGCCCATGGTGCAGGGGCCCAGGGTGCAGGGGCCTAAGATGCAGGAGCCTGAGAAAGAGGAGCCCAGGGTGCAGGATCCAAGGGTTCTGAGGCCCAGAGTACAGAAGCTGTTATTGTTTATAAAGAGGTGGTGGAAGGCCAGTCTCGTGAGGGGAGTGGTGCAGGTCACCTGAGACCTGAGGCCTCAGTGGGTCCCCTGGCAGGGGGCCCGAGGTCTCAGCAGGAGACAGACAGATAGATTCATACACCATGCAGAGAGTTTGGGTATAGAGTTTACTTAGTGGGCTTTGGAAGAGGAAGGGAAGGGGAAGGGAAAAAGAGGGGGAGGAGAAAGAGAAAGAGAGAGGGGGGGACAGGAGCAGAGGTGGGAGATCCTCGAGAAAGAGAAAGAGAGAGGGGGGGACAGGAGCAGAGGTGGGAGATCCTCTTGCCTTGGTGGAGTTGGGGGGAGTTGTAAGTGGCAGAGCTTGTCTCTTAAAGGAACAGGGCACCCAGGTAACAGACCAAACCAGCAGATTACAACAGGAGTCCAGGGTGCAGGAGCCAAGGATGCAGGTCACTCACTGCTCCTGGAAGATATATAGGGGGATCCCATGCCACCTCCTCATAAGCTCCAGTCTGACTTTGCCCAGAAGGCTTTTTAGCTCAGTCACGTCTCAGTTCAGAAAGAGCGGACTTTAGAAGGAAATTCATTGATGCCAAGAGCACTTAAAATTACTCTTGTAAAACAAATTCTCTATACTTTATAGAGAATGGAGCAGGATTCAAGATCGAGCATTAATGGAGAAGTGTTTAAATAAAAAAAATTATCTCTACCAAATCCGAAGGAACCTAACTTGCTAGGAGTCTGAGACAGTTTATCCATGGTCCTCAAGTGTCCTCAGATTATCCTGGCAGCTCTTTGCTGTAAAAATACCAAGTGAAAGCCACCAGATCAGGGAGTTGGATGGTGAGAGGGAACTTGTCTCAGGAATCCCACGTTTGACTCCCATAATGGGCAAACCATAGCCATGGCAGGTTATTACGTGAATACAGACAAATTGTTACACCAAATATTCTGATACTGATTGTTTCATTAGCCCTTTGTGGTTGTGGCAGTTTTCTGTGACTGATATGTTAAACAATACTCAGTGGGGGTAAGTCTGCCCAAATGGTGTAAACTGGTAGTCTCTGTCATGTAACCATGTGTTATAAGAATTACTCACATTCCTTTGGGATATTTACACACACACACACACACACACACACACACACACAAAGATTTTTTTTTTCTGATGCAATTGTTTCACTCACAGAAAAAAAAAATAAGCTAACATAAAGTTAATTTGAATAACTCCCAAGCCTGAAAATTGATCCTACTGGTGTTTAAATATATTTTAGATTGATTGTTCTATTTGGAGATCTTTGGGGAATTTCTGTTGCATGTGTGCCCTGTCTTCTTAAGAACAATAGTTATTTTTTCAGAGTCAAGAGATGGAATCATTAATCAGGAGTCTTTTTAATTTTTTTGTTTCCTTTCTTTCTTTCTTT
>NC_022024.1:3054076-3056110 GCF_000317375.1 Microtus ochrogaster
TAACTCTGTAGACCAGGCTGGCCTCTTACTCACCTGTCTCTGCCTCCAAAGTGCCAGGATTAAAGGTGTACGCCACCACTGCCCAGCTAATCAGAATTCTGGAGAGAGGGCTCTGCTGTTAAGAGCACCTTTGCTTTTTGGAAGGACAGGAGTGGGGTTCCCAGCACCCAGCCCAGCAGTCTGCCAATGACTCCAGTCCCAGTGGACCTGGCGCCCTCTTCTGACCTCCCTGTGGACTTTCACACACCTGCTACACATAACAGACTCGGGCACATTTATTTATGCAAAATAAAAGAACAGAATAAATTTTAAAAAGATATTTCACTAACAAAAAGAGAGAGGTAGAATTAGAATTTTATTTTGAGAAATTGCTTGGTTACATGTAAAAAACCATTTTAATTTTAGTAGTCATGAGCATATTGATTCAAACATTCAACTGCTCAGTTGATGTTCTGCCTCACAAAAAGAAACACAGTATCCCAAACCTTTGTATTTTAAGTAAAGCTTTAGAGACAAAGGAAACGATTTTTAATTCTTAAGAGATTTTACTTTATTTTATTCTATGTATATAGGCATTTTGCTTGCACCAAGAGCACAGGTGGTGTTTGATGAAGCCAGGAAATGGCGCCAGATCCCCTAGAACAGGAATTAAAAAGTGTTAGGAGCTGCTGTGTGGGCGCTGGGACTTGACCTGGATGTTCTGCAAAGTTGTCAGTGATTTTAACAACTGGTCCGTCTCCCCAACCCTGATGAAGCAAAAAGAATTAATAAAGACTCTGAGAGTGAGTGACCCCAGAACTAGGTAGAAGGAGGGATTTCATATCCACGGTTTATCCCTTCTCTGTTTGCTGGAGCCTTACCTCTAGGGTGAACTGACCCTCAAGCAGGATAATAAGAAGGAAGGAAGAACTTTAAAAAGAACAGTGTTGTATGGAGAATAACATAAGTTCATCCGTAATTCAGGTGCAGAGTTTTACTCTAAATATATAAATCACAATAGCAGCACTTGCTGAGATTCCCTGAAGCATAGAAGAAGCAATTCCATTCACGCCCTTGTGTTGCTCTAGTTCTGGGCACTCATCTAGCTAAAAGATATATCTCACAATAAGAAGTAAAATTCACAGAAGGATCCACTCCTCCCTCCCCCCCAACCGTGTTGCTTCTTGGGAAGGCAGCTTTGCTGCACAGTACGCATGGCTGGCATGAGGCCTTAATTTTGGACCAAGACTCAGCCCGTAGGGGACCATTGCTGCTCAAGGGAGTCAAGGTGGCTAGACTTCCACAAAGGATCACTCACAGCACTGAAGGAGTGAGGTTTACAACCCCAGGGAGGAAGCTGGAGAGGAGCAGCCCCGGGAATTGTTGAGTTATTCTTAGAGCACTGGGGTAAAGGCATGCCGAGAGATTTAGTATAAAGAATGAAACTTTAATTGACAACGGGAATGATGCAGGTGGCAGATCTACCTCAGTCCTTGTTATTTTGTCTGACACTTTTAGGATATTCTCAACTAATTGGCAGTGAAGGCTGAACTCGGGGTCCTTCTGCCTGCTCACTGTGTAGTTCTACATGGGAATTTCATATGTATTCTATCATTTATCCTTTTGTGTGATTAGTCTGCCATACACTAACTCGGCGTGGTTGAATACAGTGCCCTGAACTTCACTATCTAAGTTTCTACCTCGTAAGCTGCCTTGATTATAAAAATATTTTAATGACAGTAAAGTTAGAAACTGAACTCTGGCCCTCGGCAAAAGCATGTGGACTCCTGACTGTGAGTGTTTCTCCACTACTAAAGTCATATTTTTAAATAGATAACTGTTACTAAGAGAAGCCTTCTACACATTTATATAATGAATAATGGCTTTCTAGACTATCTATTGCTGAGTTTGATGGCTTATTCCAAAGTGACTAA
Source organism: Microtus ochrogaster (assembly GCF_000317375.1). Lineage (NCBI taxonomy): Eukaryota > Metazoa > Chordata > Mammalia > Rodentia > Cricetidae > Microtus > Microtus ochrogaster. The sequence continues at coordinate 3,055,990 of NC_022024.1, forward strand.
AAGACCAAGAGGGTACCTGTGTGCATGTGTGCATGCGGGTGTGCATGCGGGTGTGCATGTGTGCATGCGGGTGTGCATGTGTGCATGCGGGTGCGCATGTGGGTGTGCATGCTGGTGTGCA
>NC_022024.1:3056210-3062796 GCF_000317375.1 Microtus ochrogaster
GGGTGCGCATGTGGGTGTGCATGCTGGTGTGCATGCGGGTGTGCGTGTGTGTACTTGAGTACCTGCCTCTCTCGCTTTCTGTGTGTGTTGCAATCACACAAGTGTGCCTGTGTTTGTACATGCAGAGGCCAGAGGAGGATATTGGATGTCTTCCTCTATAGTTCTGCCTAGATGGCAACGCTTCTCATTAACCAGCTAAGCTGATTGGCCAGTGGACTTCTGGGAGCCACCAGTTTTCACCATCCAACACTGGGGTTGTAGGAACGCATATCCATGCTTGGATTTTTACATGAGTTAGAGCTGGAGATTTGAACTCAGATCTTCGTTCTTACACAGCAAGCATTCTTACCCATGGAGCCATGTCCAGAGGTTCCACACTTGCCTTTTCTTGCATGCTTCATTTTTTCTTTTGAGAGGTTGAGTGAAGACAGTCTTGGGGAACCGCCTTTGGCACACTTAAGACACCAATTGAAAGTTAGATGTGAACAGCAGGTTCTCTTACTGGACATCCATAGGGACCCAACTTAGACTCAGTGATTCAAGAGAGGCCAGGAATTGCAGTTTCTAAAAATGTCATAAATCAAGATGCATGCCCCCAAACATGAGAGTCTTGGACAGAGAGTTAGGTGTAGTCGCTGTGTTGTCTAACCGTTTATATCAGTAGTGTTTGGAATTTAGACCACTGGATGGTTCGAGCTGATCACTGTCTTCGTTAACACCCCAGAGTTCAGAGTTCAGCTGATGCCTTTGGCTGCTTTCTGGCCCATGTTTATTAACTCAAAAGGGTATATAGAATATTGGGCATCTTAGAGACATCAGAGTTCAAACTTTAGGATAACTTCAAAACTTATCAGTCATCTCTTTCAACCGCAAGGATGTGCTAATGGCCATTATTTTGTCCCCTGAAGACATTTCCAAAGAAGCATGTGGTCAGCCTCTGGAACTCATGTGGGCATCCTATTCCGGAATCAGGCTGAGCATCGAAAAGAATGTATCTGTACAGCCCGAATGATATTGTCGGTTTCCTTGTGCTTCTGGGTTTGAGTTAGGCTGCTTGGGTGGCAAGGGGGAAGAATGAAATGTAAGTGGTCCCACAAATCACACTGATGGTCCTTAGAAGAAGAGGAGGCCAGGTCTTCCTTGCATGACTAACAAGCGATGCTATTTCCAAACAAGACGTGTCGTGAGACTAGTGTGGCCTGGGCATCCTGAGCTGGTCAACCTGTGGCTGACCTTTGGGCATAGGCCCAGTGACGGGCAGCTATGGAATGGCTGGCGGCAACTTCTCTCACTATATTGACTGGGTTCCCACTCCTGTTTGTCAGCTTTCCTGTGAAAAGCCCACATGTTTTATAAAGCTAATATAATTAACCATTCATCCTCTTCCCTCTGCGGCTGCAGCACACGGTTGCTTTAACCTTTGCTTTCCTCCTGGCCGGCTTTTTTATCTCTTTATTCTCCCTTTCGCCTATATATTATTCTGTCTGGAGCCATGCGTGCCGGGAAGCCTGACTATAGAAGACCTAAATTAACAAATGAGGAACCTAGAGGAAGGGGAGACAAACCTGAACGGAAGGGAAGGAAGGAGATGCCTGAAGCCCTCACCCTTACACAGCTTGGGGTCCAACAAAACAGCAGCATCCTGTGGGGTGATCTCAGTGCCATTCTGGAAAATGCGAGTATGGGAGGCATGTGTGTGCATCACAAACGTGATCTTTCTGAAATTCTAATATAAACTACACTGTTGCGGTATCAACCCATACATTTCAGTCCTGTCTGTTTCTGTTTTGGAATATTCTGTTCTCTCCTAAAAAGTAGAATGTTTAATTGACTCTCATACTTAGTCTATATGAAATTTGTTGTTTACATTGTTTTATTCCAACTCTCTTCACCTTCTCATACATAACGAATATATACATTTAAATTTTTTATTTATTCTTTGACAATGCCGTGCGTATTTTTAATTCCCTGTTGCACGTCACTGTGTCTGAGGGGGTAAGCACATTGCCTCTCTTTCTTTTTTAAACCACAGCTTCCTCTGCACTCCTTCAGAGGAAGATCCCGAAAGCCTTTATTTGCAGTTCATTTTTGAACTCTCTCTAAGTCCATGATCACAGCCCTGAACTCTTGGCAAATTACTTCCCTCCTTTTGACTGAAAAAATAAACGAAAGGAGTCTTAGAAAAATAAGGTCGGCATTTCCAGGGGGGTAGCACGAACATTTCATATAATAACACTTGAAAGCAGGAAGAGGTCATGCCACCGTGGCCATCGCTGCCCTATACACAGAACAGTCACCATTTTTTTGTTAGGCTTTTCCATAAATACGGCTTACTTGGGGGCAAATTCTTGCCCTTTTGGAGGTGAAAGGGAACGATCAAGTTAAAAACCATAAAAAATCCTGAAGTTTCAGTTTTCATTCTTAGGATTATTGGAGTTTGAAATAATGAGTTCCAAAATTAAGGGTGCAAATGCTCCGAAAACCAAAACCTTACTGAAATATGGGAAAGGAGCAGAAGACACAGCTCACGTTACAGTGACCAGCTCTCCAGCTCCGCCGCGCTCTCCCCTGGAAGTTTATCATTCTACATTGTTATGTGTCTAGAAAAAAACCCAAAGTCACTCCTCTGAGAACAAGAGCATAAAATCAACAGCAGCGTGACAGAAGAGTTGAATAGCTTCAAGAAACAGGTGTGAGTGTTTTAAGTGTGATCAGAGCTTTTATAAAACTTGCTGCATTGTTGTTTTTTTCTCTTTAGAACTCCACAAAAGCTTTTCTGGGAGAGGAATTGCATAGAAGAATATTTAGGGGAGAAAGAGTCTGACCAAACCAACAAATAAAACCTAGCTTTGGGAATTGTTTCGGGGCGGGGGGGACATACAAGGTACAGAAACATACTGAAAACACACCTGGAAATTTAATGTTTTGATTCTTAATATATCAGTTTATTATGCAGCTTCCCCTTTCCTCCAATTAGCCTCCCCTTTGCTCACAATGCAGTGAGCCATGCCCTAGAATGAGACCTTTCATTCTTCAAAAGCTCTTGCTTGATCTAGGAGACTTGTCAACTAATCACAGAAACAAAGCAACCCGTGGACAGGGCACTAAGGAATAGAGGTTACTTAGCACGGCTTTTTGATCAGCTTCTTTATCACTCCGTGTCCCACAAATCCCTGGAATTCTCTGGAAAGTGGACATTCCCAAGGGTAATCGCTCTCTTAGCCAAGAGGAGACAGATCCTGGTAAAACACGAGGTGGTCACCATACCACAAGGAGAGCGTGCAACTGGAGAGACAAGCAGCAGACTGGGAAGGGTCTTAGCAGGACCCTGCATCCTTACCTGGTTCTTTCCCTGTGAATGAAGGTCAGCTCCAGTTAGAAACCAGAACATCCGCTTGCCCGTGAAACAGCTCAGGTGCCTTGAAACAGTGTGGTGTTTTCTACAGTCCACTTAAATAACCTAGTTCTTTCCGAGTCCATCACTAGAAGTAGAACAAAACCCAGCAACACAAGTTTTCAGGCAACAGCTTGATGTGTTAGTAACCTAGATGTGCACATTCACAAACAGTAAGTGTACAAATGTCTGCCTTCCAAGGCTGTAAGGGTGTCTGCCTCTGAGTCATCAGGGAAAATGCTGCAGGCAGATCTCTTTGAATAGAACACAAAATATAAAATCTTTCTATGATTCACGGGACTGTGGTTCACTAGTCTAAAAACCCATCAATAAATGCTGAAGTCTCCTTGAATCACTATTGCATCCTTTTAAAGGTTCTGTGTTCTCCTTGGTGATTTAATAGTGTGGGCAACAAGGCTCATCTGGGGACCGTGGAAGTCATAGTATAATAAAGATGGAGCAGGCTAAGCGGGGGACTGGTGCTTGATGGTTCCAGCCATGCCATTCATCACAATAGCGACCCCCTCCCTCCCTGTTAGAAGCAAGGGCGGGATGATGTGGTGTATGTTCTATCAAAAAGCACTTTTAGCCAGCAGTACCTATAAACCTCAAGACTTCAGCCACATCGCAGATCAGCTTGACCTTTGCCCTCCTTCTTATTAATGCCCCTGCACTATATCAACTGTGTTTACCATATTGCAGTGCTGCCCAGGTAAGGGTCTAGCACCAGCAAGCTTAGAGTTAATTTAAGGTGTTATTTTTCAAGTCATGAAGTTGTCACCTTGATTCAGTTTAGGTTTGGGGGAACTAAGCCAGGAGACTAAACACAGGGCATGCTGCTGACAGTATATGTAGCTTTTTGGTTTTTATTTTTAAAATGTTATGTGTATGTGTGTTTGTCCTGCACGTATGTCTGTGTACCATGAGTGTGCAGAAAAGATTCCCAGAGAAACCCAGGTCTTCTGGAAGAGCAGCCAGTGCCCTTAACCACTGAGTCTTCCCTCTGGCTTTGCGTATACAGTTTAACAATGGAGTTCAAACACAGTTCACAAAATACCTCGGACATGAGCCCCAGTAACAGATGTACCTCCGTACTCGGGAATTTATGCCGTATCTTCAATATTAATCTTCCCCAGGCCTAGCTTAGCTATTGCAGAGAAGCAAGTTTGAGATGCTGAGGTATCTTTCTCTCTTTCTTCACCATGTAGCCATCTGGTGGGTGAGTGGCTCCAGGGAGAGTCCACACAGGCACCTTAACCGCTGTAGTATACATGACCTACGTATAGAATCCTCCCGGTTCCCAACAGAAGCCACATGAGATTAAGCACAGAACGTTCAGAGCATCGCATAGCCCTTCCATATCACCTCCTTTAATGTAGCATCCCATACCAACTGCGCCCATTTTTTCAGCAGAGGATGGCGACATTTGGAGCTGCCTGTGTAGTTACTCACGGTTACTACAGAGCTTCCGCGCACGGCTTTGCTGATCTCACACCATCTCCCTCCTTCACCTCTGTCCTTGTCTGTGAGAAGAATCTATGAACTCACTTAGAATCTCTTTACCCCAGACTTTGTTCTGGAAGATTTGTTTTGTACCTGGAGTTGAAGAAGGCTTATGGGAGGGAAGCAGCAATGAGGAAATGCCTTGAAATTATTGGTTTTCAAAAGTGCATTTTTCAAATAAAAATAAAAGTGGGGGGATTTCTCACCAGGTTCTCAAGGAAGTAGTGACCCCAAAATACTAAAACAATGGTTGCTTCAAGTTTTGGAGCATAGAGACAGGAGGATGGAGTTGCTGGAAAGTAGGTTTTTATGAGGTCGGGCACACAAGCACACAATACTCTGAACTTCTATCAACTCAATTTTTTTAATTTTCGTTTAAAATTTTATGAATTTTATTTTACATATGAGTGTTTTGCTTACATATATGTCTGTGTATTATACGCATGCTTAGTGACTAGAAGGCAGAAGAGGGCGTGTTTCCTGGAACTGGAGTTATAAATGGTTATGAACCACCGTGTGCATGCTGGGAACCGAACCTGGGTCCTCGGTAAGTGCACTCCGCATGCTCTGAACTACTGAGCTGTTCCTCTAGCCCCAGGCCTGAGCTTTCTAGGGAATTTCCTTGTTATTTGGTTCTCTACATCATGTGTGTGACCGGTCGTACACAGAGATTATGGGATAGCGTAGGGCAAGGGCAGGGACGTGACTGTGACGCACACAGCAGGCCTGCTTGATGCACCATCCTTCTCATGGGCTCTTTGCAGACAGGCACTTAATCTCACGCTTGGCTTTGGGAGCCTCCATTTCACTCAGAAAGAAGTCGAAAACCACGGGGACGATGGCGGTAGTCACTGTGAAAGGCATGTGGCAGCCGTGGTCCCTTTGGGTCCCTGGTTAGGCAGCAGTCACAGTTTTTATGAAGTGACTCACCCGACTGTGTAAGACAAAGTTCTATCTGTGTGCCATGCTCTGATGAAGCCAGACTATTGATCATATCTGAAGTGTTAGGAGAACTGGACATACACGGTATTTGATGCAGTTGAGGAAGGGATTTGTCTGTGGGTTGGTGGGCAGGAACACTTTTCAGGAGACTGACGTGAACCTGCAAGGAAAAGAAAGACTGGAGGCTAGTGGAGGAAATCTGAATTCTAATGGGGATCTGAGTGTTTACAACTGAAAAAGGAGAAAACTCTCTGTATCTCATAGAACCTATATTTTCATGGGTACAGAACACAAACCTATCACTAACATCAGTGCCTTCTGAAAAATAATGGTCATTGGCCAGCACATCGCCAAGGTCGGGAGGTCGGGAGGGGAATGAACCAGATGTGGCACCATGGTTCTTTCTGTTGAATTAAAGAAGACAGAGCTGACAGGATTAAACACAGGGATGGGGCCACCTAGGAACCGCACTGGAAAGGTGACTGAGCACTGTGAAGCTGGAGAAGAGGCTGGACCCCGGGAAATGCTGCAAGCAGAAGCGTCACACCCGCGGACTTCGCAGTTAGAATTCTTAGAAAAGGAAAGACATCAAAGGAAGTCAGAAGACTGTGTAAGGCAGTGTGGGGTAGGGGTGTATGAGGCAGTGTGTCACGTGGGGTAGGGGTGTGTGAGGCAGTGTGTCATGTGGGGTAGGGGTGTGTGAGGCAGTATGTCATGTGGGGTAGGGGTGTGTGAGGCAGTGTGGGG
>NC_022024.1:3062896-3068384 GCF_000317375.1 Microtus ochrogaster
GTCAGAAGACTGTGTAAGGCAGTGTGGGGTGGGGTGTGTGAGGCAGTGTGTCATGTGGGGTAGGGGTGTGTGAGGCAGTGTGTCACGTGGGGTAGGGGTGTGTGAGGCAGTGTGTCATGTGGGGTAGGGGTGTGTGAGGCAGTGTGTCACGTGGGGTAGGGGTGTGTGAGGCAGTGTGTCACGTGGGGTAGGGGTGTGTGAGGCAGTGTGTCACGTGGGGTAGAGGTATAGTGCAGCATGGGGGAAAGAAGCTGAGCTGAAAGGTAGATCTTGCTGGAAAGTCTTCCCTACCCCAATACTTCTTCCAGAGGCTACCAGTGTTAGTATTTGTAAATGAACAGTGGGCTTAGAAAATTGGGTACCACACCACACACACACAGACACACACGAACACTTTATTCTGTATATGATACACGTGTATTCTATGTGTCAACAGTACATAGATCACGGCCCTCTCACCTCTAAATTCTTGTAGGTTTGCTTTGTCCTATCAAGGGCTGCCTACGACTTCAAAGTGCCCAGCACTGTGATGTATCTAACCAGGTCCTTGCCCCCGTCTGTCCCCAGCAGACTCTCTCCCCCTCCTTCATTCATTCACTGAATTTTAAACATCACTCCCAGTATGTCAAACACAGCCTGAAAAATTCAAAATTGACATTGTCTGTTCTCCAGGCTTACAATCAAGTGGCTGTGGTTAAGATATAGTTGTCTGAATTCAGTTATGAAATATAGGATGATTTAAAGCCGCCTTAAATCTTGCCAGCGCCGCAGCTCAGAATGGGTGGTGGGATGAGCAAACAAATAAATAACCGGCTTGCAGCACCCTAGCAACTCTGCACCAGGACGTTAACAGAGAGCCACAGGAGTCCAGAGGAGCAAGATGGCTCCCAGCAGGGTTTTCCTTCCTGAGTCCGGGCTGCAGTGCCACCAGATCAATCTTCCCACAGCAGGCTTTGATCACACTTCTCTGCTCAGAGAACTCCCGTGACCCAACGTGGCCGGCCTCTTCCCCCATCTGCTGCAGGAGTCACTCCAGCGACATCACCCTCTCAGTAGAACAGAGGTCATTGTGACATGGTCCAAAGTACCCTGGAATTGTGATTACAAGTCCCGGGTGTGAATTCTGCGCCCGTCACTATTTAGCTGGGTGAGAGTGGCCAATCTACCAACCTCCGAGATTTACAGTCTTCACCTCTTGATCACGGACCATCTAATAAGTTTGGTGTAAATGTTAAACGAGATGATAAAGGTGCAAAAGTTAAAATGTTGTGTGCGTATAAGATATATTAACTCCTGTGTGTGTCTTATATTTTCACAACATTCTTGATCGTGAATTTATAAATATGGTTAATGCTTCTAAATGCGTGGTCACACGCACACGTAAATGGAGGCTATCGTATTTGTTTTGGACTCTTAAAAAGGTGGTAGGAATTTGAGAAGAGAATGGGCGAAAGCATTCCAGCCTGATGGAACGGCATGAGAATGTGCTAAGGAGTTTTAAAACCCATAACGTGTTTGGAAAGCCACAAATCATCTGATTTGCCCAAGTGCAAGGTTCACTCCAAGGAGAAGCTGGGAACCACATTGGAAAGAGTGGAGGTCCAATACTGAGCCCTCTCACCGGAGCCAAAGCGCCATAGGAGCAGGGGTGCAGAGCAATGGTGGGATCAGGGACAGTCCGTTTCTAGCACGCTGAGGGATGGACTGACTGATGGACAGGACGCTGGTGAGGAGAGAGGAAGGAGCTAAGAAATTGCAGCCATTCTGGGTGTCAAGAGACCAGGTGCCTTGTTAATACTTGGGACCAAGGAAAAGAAAGCACAGAATTAAGTTAGTGAGATCATGGACTCTCAGGAGTACAAAAAAGAGGATTTCGCCCTTGAGGGTCTTAAGGGGTTGAGGGGATGAGCTCACTGGAGAAGAGAAGAAATGAACTTGGGGAAGCTCGTTTACCTGCCGGGAGGACAGGTGAGAGAGAAAAGAACGAGGGGGGGTTGAATTAGCTGAGGGAGCAGCAGCTGGGAGAGGGAGTGCCCACCCCACCCCCTCCGCCTGTTCACTGAGCCCCAAGCTGAGCTGAAATACTAGCTGGAAACAAAAAGCACACCCAGACAAAAATAATAATAGCGAGAACTAAACTCGGGAAAGAACTCTTAAATCTTAAAGAAAGAGACAGGTTTCAAGAGCCCACTTCTGAGAAACAATGGGTTTGCTGATGATAATTTATCCGCAGTCAGCCCTTCGGTGCATGAAACAGTTCCCTTCAAAGGCTTTGGCTTAGAAACTTTATTAGCCACGTTTCGATGACTGTCCGTCCTTAAAAGGAATCCAGATGCATTTCTGTACAAACAGTCTTCAGCTCAGGCATTTTCCCAGATCAAGTCCCACTTTGATTTCTAATATGCTTTAATAAATAAGGCTATGCTGCAAACCTAATCTGTTTCCCAAGGATTTAGAAAGAAGTTGGAAACCAACTGTAAAGTAGTCTCCCCTGGAAAATCCGGTATTTTGCAGCCAGATGTGTCTCGGAGCCTTTAACCAAGGCTAGCCTCCATTTGCGCTCCTTCCCAAAGGGGATGGAATCTCTCCCCATTGTCAAAACCAATTGAGGTTTCTGTATTTTATGTGGGTTTCCTTCGTTCCAGCTTAGAATATACAAATATCCACACTGAGAACAGCAACCGAACTTAGTTCCTCTTAAAAGTAATGTCATTTTTACAGAGATGAGAGCGTCTCATGGAAATCAGCTTTCTTAATGGGACCCCAAACAGTACAGAAAAAAAAAAACCCAATGATATAAATCCTTGAGTTTCAAGATATACGATGTTTTAGTGCCCTTTCAAAGAATTTTCTCGGGTGTTCTAGATATTTGTAATATTTTGAAGGGCTTCGAGTTTGTGTTATGACTTTCAGAATTAAAATTGTTTTATCGAACCGTTTTGAAATTTTGCAACAATATGGCTGTCATAAATAATAGTTCAAAATCTGAATGCATTCTGTAGCAGCCAGGAGGGATTGCTAGTTCGAAAACAGCACACATATTAGGCAAACGCTTGGTGCACAATCCCTCAGCATATGTAATGGAGTGTCAAGAAATGGATTGGCTTTTTGACCAGTTCATTTTCTAGCAACTGAGACTAATATCCAATGTCTTTTTTTTTTTTTTAAAGAAAAATGAAAACAGTTTCCTCTTTGGTCTAGCTGGGCCTGCTGAGGATAAGGAAACGACCGAATGGCTGTGTGGCCGTCAGAGCACGGAAGCCTCTATCTTTATTCCATATGTTCTGAAGTGATCCTGATGGGATTTCAGATTGTGGCTCAGAGGGCAGAGGATGAGGCAACACTCCTGAATGAAAGCGCTGAGCTCCTAAATCCAAATCTCAAATTCAGGTCAAGTTCGTCGAGAGGTTTGCCGAGGCTGGTGGACCTCTGGGTGAACTTGCCTGGAGCCCTGAACTAAAGCAAGGGCAGATTTCAAATGAACCCAAGATGAGTTACGGTTTCAGGTGCCGATCACGTGGTCTGACTCCTGCTGTGTTTCTGTTTAAACTGAGGGTGAAGATCCACATGAGGTAAAAACGTGTGTCTCTTCCTGACTTTTTGTGAGTCATGCACAAACATTAACCTCCAGCTGGAGCTGGTTGGTGGAGTTCTGAGCGCAGGCAGGCTCAACCCTTCCCTTCCTAACCTTCACTCACACAATGGAGGCTTCTGGGCTCTTGAAACAGAGGGTGGAGTCAGGGATCATCTGAACATGTTTTACATGAGTGTCGGGCTTCCTTCGTTCCAGCCTGAAGGAAGAATTTGTGCTAATGGCTTTAAGCAAGAACTGCGTCCTAGGTAGAGGCTTCATAAGCCTGCGGCTGGCTGGAAGCAAGTTGGGCTACTTTTCCTGGCGAGAGAAACACAAAGGGGCAAGGTTCTGGGCTACAAATCAGAAGGTCCAGGACCACAGCCCTACACAAGGTCCAGGACCACAGCCCTACACAAGGTCCAAACAGGAGCCCAAGTGAGGAAGATTTGCCTGCCTGTCCCCTTGTCATCCAGCACTGTGCTTTCTATGCAGCCTCTACAAAAGTGAAGGACCTTACAGCTTCCTGCTTCCTGCTTCAGGAATTTGTACAGTCTTGGGAGTTTTCTCTCTCTCCCCTTTTCCTTTCCTATAAAATAGGCTAGCTTTTGTTAACTTTTGGTCTTTCTTCTCCACTCTAGTATGATTTATCACTAAGCAATCCCCACTATATTCCTCCATGAAACCAACACAGAACCTTTCCTCGTTTTCACTCAGACCAGTGCTTCTCAACTTTCCTTCCCAAGGCTGCGACCCTTTAATACAGTTCCTATGTTGTAGTGACCCCCCAACCATAAATTAGTTTTGTTGCTACTCCATAACTGTAATTTTGCCATAGTTGTGAACCATAATGTAAAATCTGGACTGTGGCCCCCTGTGAAAGAGTTGTTTGACCCCACTCCCACATCCCGCCAAGTGTCTTGACCCACAGGTTAAGAATTGCTGCTTTGGAGAACTGGGCAGTTTCCACACATTCATTTTCAAGAAAACACCTCAGATTCCATCCTGAGGTGGTGAGAAGACTCCTAATATTATCTGTTGTATGGCTTAACCCCCTTAAACCCCTCGTTATGTGAGAAACTATGGAAAACTTTAAAGCTTAGCAGTTCTCCTAATGACACTGAAGTAAGCCTCCAGGCATAGCCTTAGCCTTGGGTGGCACCGTGTATCCCCAGACGCAGGAGACAACGGTCAGCAGGCAACTCTCCAACTGCAGCCCCGGCTTCCTTCCAGCCTGCCCACCGTTCCTGTGGACAGTAGAAATGAGTTTGAAGTTAGCTTCACGTCTCCAGTACATTTCATCTTCCGAATTTATTTACTCCACATTACAAATTCCGGCCCCATCTCACAACCATTGCCGAGTCTTGAGATAACAGTCTCAAGACCCCGCTTGGTGCTTCTGCTCACGTGACCTTGAATTAGACTGACATTCTGGAAACGTGACTGGGTTATTTCAACCCTTCAACAATTTAGCCAACAGGCAGTTAAAAGATACTTTGAAGAAGACATTAAAATCCTGGCTGTTGTCTGGAAAGCGCCCTCTGAGATCTGGCTAGATAAAGTGATTAATAGGGCTGCAGAAGTGGGAAGCCAGCGCTTGAACTAAGTCCCAGAGATAACGGTAGAGCAGTTTGTGCCACAAAACCCTTTTTTCCGTTTGTTTCTGAGCACCAGGGATCAAACCCAAAATCCCGGTCATGTTCGGCAAGTACTCTACCACACAACAAGTCCTCAAAAAAGCATTTAAGGAACAACATTATGACTATATCTGAGTGATAATACCGTCCAGATTTTTTTTAAATGATTGGGAAGAGTTACATTTTCTTTTAAGAGTCATTAGAGGAAAACAATACTCTTTATTTTAGGGCCTTCATTGCCCACCGCTGTTCCTAGGTATGTTTTCACCATTTGTAGCTC
>NC_022024.1:3069652-3070043 GCF_000317375.1 Microtus ochrogaster
GGTGTGTGTGTGATGTTTGCGTGTGGATGCATGTGCATACAGGTATGTGCATACACCTGTGTGTGCATATGTGTGGAGGGTGGGGGCTGGTGCCAGGCATCGTCCTTGGTCACTCTTCCCCTTCTGCACCGAGACATGTCTCTCACTTGAATCTGACTCGGAATCAAGTGTGTCTCCCATCAATCTTTCCAGCCTTGGGTCCGCATCTCACTGTTCTCTCTCCTAACTCTGATCCACGATTGTGTGCCTTTTGAAAAGCCGTCTGGTCAGTGATCTAAGAAAACACCGGGGAGGCCTCGGTAGCAGACGGGAGATGAGGCAGCAGGAAGAGTAAGGACAGGTGAGATGTGTAGATAGAAAGCCATGGGGGCCTCAGCGCATCTCCCACTGG
>NC_022024.1:3070165-3093778 GCF_000317375.1 Microtus ochrogaster
AGAGAGAGGGTTTCTCTGCCCTGGTCAGTTATAAGTGCAATGGAGCTTGAGCAGCGGAACTGGTGGGTCTCATGGCCTATGCATTCAGAAGTTTATAAATTTTATAAAAGTCAAGTTTTATGATCTCTGGTTTTCTCTGTTTGTGAGTGTGGTCATGTTAATTCTCTCTTGTAAACTTTTTGTTCGTCTGCCTTTGGGCAAAGAACAAGTTTAAACAGGGGTTTCACAGCATTGGTGATGGTACCCTGCTGGTCTATGCCATCAGCTCCCTCTGCAGTGATGGGGAGGAGAAGCTCTGGGATTCCCTGTGTGGCCACACCCTCTACCCCCACTCTAACACCTTGGCAGCTGAACCCCATCTTCTCTCATTCTCCTGAGCTTTCCAACCTTCCCACAGGCCTTCAGGTTCACGTCAAACCCAATTTCCTTTAATCAAGTCTTTTCCACCTCTCCCAGACACTTCCCCTCCCCACACCTCTCCGCGACAGAGCAGCAGTTAGTGTCAGTGTGTCTTCCTTGAAGCAAGTGTCCCTGGTGGCTCCATTTTTGGGTTTCTGACATTTTAGCCCCACTCCTGGCACACAATGCATGCTTAATTGAAAGCTCTCAACTAATTAGTGAGGTAAGAATTAGATCTCAGGTGTATTGTACAGTGACTTTTTTTTTCTGTTAAGGAAAACTCCAGAGTCAGACAGCAAAACAATTCTAAAAAAAAATTCTAGTTACGATCTCTCCAAGTTTCTTTTTTCTGGTTTGTTTCTACAACTGCCAGAAGGGCGCATTTCATGACTTTTCATTCCCCCATCTCACTTTGGGATGACATCATCATCATCATCATCATAATCATCATCATCATCAAGAAGCCTCCTTGACTGACTGGAATACATGTACTTCAATAAAGCTCCAGAATCTTCCTAGAAGAGCCCTGCAATAATCTAAAGAAGGGAACTCTTTTTCAAGTCCAGCGGCTCATCAAAAATTTAAGCAGGACGAAAGCTCTCAGCACCTCTTAACCACAGAACTACACGGTAAACATCCAGTTGCTGAGCGCCAGATAGTGATGGCATTTCTGGCTTCTCCAGGGCTTTCCCATCCATCTCAGGTTTGATTCTAACCAAGGAGGCAGATCTTGTCTGCAGCTGAACATAACCCCACTAGCTGGCCTTGAAGGCTGGTGGTTCTGGGGCTAATCACTGGGAAGCGGGCTAGACAGGAAGCAGAGTTACCTCTTGCTTCCACAAGTTGTAATGGGCTTCCAGATTGCGTCTGTGGTCAATGACTGTCCGGAGCTGGCCAGCCTCCAGCAAGCTTGTTTAGACTGCTTGATGAGTTCACACAAGCAGTGGCTCCTCCCAGTGCGGTCGGTGTCTGAACATTAACAAGCAACAGTACTCAGTGAAGCTATTAAAGAGAACAGGCGTTTTCATCTTGGCTTTGGAAGGAAGCCTTCCAAACAAATCCATGGTTTAGAAGTCCTAGAAGCACGTGCCTGGGTGGTAGCAATAGGACTAAATGAGGTGGGCGGGGGCATGGAGGAGATCTCTACTCGGGGTCAGAATAACTGGAAAAAGGAAAGAAAGCTGACGAGTTCCCAGACTGCCAGCCTCAAAGCAAGAGGACAGTAAGTATTCGGGGCGATAGATTTTCAGCACCCTGTCAGCAACACTGTACAGTTCAACTCCGAGCAAACCGTTCTCAAAGGGCTCCCTTACCTTCGCTCACAGCAAAACAAACAACTTTCCGGGAGAGAGACTTTCTCACCTTACATTTTGAGATGGCTGGGAGGGGATTTAGAATGAGGATGCTGGGAACGGGTGTGGGTCCCAGCTGTACTGCTTCATCAACAATGGTCTCATTTGAAGATCACAGACGGTGGCAAGAACAGGCACGGGGAGGCTGCATTTGTCCCCAAGAGTGAACACTCTAAGCAGAAACAAGGACAAGTGACCCATCTGTGAAAGGGAGGCGGTCACCCTTATGCTTTTTCTCTTGTTCTTTTGACGTCATAGAATATAGAGTCTATCCTAAGTTTGCAGGGGGCGGGTCGGAGGTAAAGGTTTTGTGCTCTGAGATCAGTCTCTTTTATGTACTATTGAGGTAGAGCTGGAAGGTGAGGGCCCCAATAATATCTTTCATCATATAGAACTAACCCCTTAACTTTTTCCTCTGGAGATCTATTGAAAATAATATAGAAAAACTGAACTTCTCATCACCCATGATTATCTAAAGAATTATTGGTGGGACTGATCTACCAACTCAGCCGCCTTCTGTGTGTGTAGGGCAGCGCATCTTTATTAGTCAATAATGTGTAGTTCTCACAGAAAGCAAGACATTCTTGCTCCACAAAATCTGCTTACTTCCAGCCATCTAGAAAACTGGGTCCACCATCGGTTTAATTCATTCAGCGAGACTGAAGCTGAAGCACAGAATTTTCCCTCTGGTTTGCTCCCGATTTCATGAAAGTGCTTACAACAGGAGCGAGATGCGTAGCGAAGCATCACATGATAGTTAGGTCAAAAAGGAAGCGGTCTAGGACCTCCCTAGTCTGCTCCCCTCCCCCACCGTCATTGAAAAAAAACTAATAGATTTTGAGAGCTCAGCTGAATAGCAATTTTGTTGAAATTCCTGATCCGAGAAAACAAAATAGAAAAAGAAGTAGCAATATACTCATTGATGTCAGTCATTACAACCTGTAACTGCGAGGCTGGTGGAAATATTAAGGGGGCTATTTTCCTGAATATTGAAATGGAGATTTTAACCAGGGTTCGTTGATCTTGCTTCATCTATCTATACCTCTCCTGTACTCATATTTTAGAAAAATTACTAATATAATCACCTTAGCTGACCTCCAGTTTGGAGCTAGCACCTCAGACCATCTACTTTTGACATAGTAATGAGTGCATCACTCTCCTGAGTTAAATGATAAACTTCTCCCTCAGATCCAGGTCCTGGGACCTCTGAAAGTTGCACTCTATTACCAGAAGATTTTGCAAGACTTTGCCAATCATTATTAGCATTCTTGAGAGGAGGCAGGGGTGGGGGCGTCATTCTGTGTCATCCCAATGAACCTCAAATATAATGACCAGAAGTCATAAGAAGATGGTTAGAGACAGAAAGGAAGGCAACCAAACCAGATGCCGTACGGTAGCCTCTGAAGATGGAGGATTGATTATGAACCAAGACGAGCAAACAGGGATGGGAAGTTGAACAGGGCAAGCGGACTAGCTCTGTTCCAGGGGGCAAAAGCCCTGTTGGCACCGTGGTACAAACGAGACCACCATAAGCTTTCTGCTTCTCAAGCCATCAAGCTAGTGGTAATTTGTTAGGGCAGACCCAGAGAGCCAACACAATCATCTTCCCTTTAAATGACTTGACAAATTACTTATAAACTTGATGAATTTTCTTATAAATAAATCTGGCACATATAGGAATCTTGGGTTTCCTAAGATGTTTGCTACAATGTAGCAAATTAAGACATTCCTTTAAAACTGGTCATGTTTAGAAGGACATGTTTTGGCTTAACTAGTTTGGCTGGCTATTTTTTGGCTCAGCTGATTGTTGGCTTATAATTGGACCATATGTAATAAACATTAAATAGAGTATCTATTTCAGATCGCCTCATTTTTCAAGTTAATTACTTGACTTTTAAATTTTTATTACTTGGTATTTAAATTTTTCCAGTTTTCATTCACTGTTCTCTTTAATAGAAACAGGACTTTTTTTTCCAAAAAGAATTTGTTTCACTAAAATTTCTGAGAAGTTACTTAGAACTTTCGTGAAGTAATCGTGTCAGTACATGTTAAAATGTTCATCCTTTAGATGGTTTTTTTAAACATCTCTGAGAAGACTGCATCCTAAGCATCTTGAAATGGCAGTGGGCATACCTCACTCCTAAGCCTCTTTGGGGTAGGGACCTTCCCCTCAGCACACTGGTATTTAGCTAAGACACCTTCACAGGAATGCTTTTTTCCTCTTATATGCCATCCCAGCCTGCCTCCAAGACTGGGAAATGCAGAAGCAAAAAATATTAGAAGTGAAAGAGCAAATCCTGCCCACCTGATACTACCAGGGCAAAAAGACTCAGTCGGTCCAAATGGACAGCCTACTGTTGTCTGCCTGGTCTCGGGAGCCCCAGAGGGTTAGAAACCACGTGTTCTGGATCCCCTGCGCCTTCCCCGCTGTCCATGGGTACTTTCTCCTCTTTAACTTTAACAGAACTTAGTTAACTTGGGAAATATGCTTAGATTGTCAGTAACTTTGAAAACCACAAGTTTTTAAGGGAAAAAAAGTTGTACATAATCTACCAAAGTCATACAATTGCCAAATAATTCTGATCCAGAGAAGATGCTCGATCTCACTCAGATTATCTGTGCTGAACGGAAGCCTGGCTATAGGTAGGTCTCCTCTTTTCTCACCTACGGTAAGTCCAATGTTTATGATTTTTTTTAAACCAGCGTCTCTCCTATTTCCAGTGGCAACTCTCAAATCCCAAAAGGACTTCTTATTTTATACTATTTTCTTGGGCTGTCCTCCTCATCCTAGTAGCATGGCTTGATAGTGCTGATCCCATCCCATCCAGAGTAAGTCACTGGCTTCAGGAAGACAAGTTGCTCTTGAGGTGTTTGGTTGTTTTTTGACAAAGTAGAAACTAGATCCTGAGAATATAGTAAGTTCTCCCTTTGCCAGAGACTCAAGAGTAGAAATCTAATTGTCACAGCTTATGAACTCCTATGTGGATTGGTGCTCTGGAACTCTTGAAATCAATCACCCAAGAGCCTCTCCTTGTCCCTGGGCCTCCATGCACACAGTAACTGAAAATCCCTTACAGTAACTGCAATCTATCATAGTTATTTCCTTTGAAGACCTTTCTTCAAGACTAAAGGCCATTCCAAGTCTTGAAGGATATTCCTCAAGGTTTGTCACACTTCTGTGGTGTAGGAGGTCCTTCTGTTTGTGTGTTGCCTTCATTGGCTAATGAATAAAGAAACTGCTTTGGGCCTGATAGGGCAGAACTTAGGTAGGCGGAGAAGACAGAGCTAAACGCTGGGAAGAAGGGCAGAGTGGCAGATGCCATAGATCTCCTGCCTGAGGCAGATGCTGATTAGAAGCTTGCCAGTAAGCCACAGTCACATGGCGATATACAGATTAATGGAAATGGGTTAAATTAAGATGTAAGAATTAGCCAATAAGAAACTAGAGCGAATGGGCCAGGCAGTGTTTTAATTAATATAGTTTCTGTGTGATTATTTCGGGTGTATTCTAGCTGGGCTGCCGGGATGACAAGCAGCCTGCTCCTCCTGTTGCTTTTCTGTTTTACACAACCTCATCAATCTTTCTAGCCTATGTTAACTGCCACCCACCATGCCACACAATGAAACACTGTCTCCTGGTATGCATCTCACTGTCATGTCTTCTTTTGTGCCTTTCTTGGGTAAAAATCTCTGTCCTAAACCCTTGACTATATGTGATTTTTCTGCTCAACTCACTGATGGTAGCTGAATTTTTAAAACTGGGATAAAGTAGTGGTTTGGGGGTCAGAAGATTACTCTCCAGTCCCAGCTCTGCTGCTTGCTGGCCCTATAACTTTGTTCAACCCTCATTCGTAAAGTCAGAGGTAAGAATATCTATATAGTGCTTATATAGGACAGGAACAAATGGAATAACACATACAAATATTTTGAATAAAACATTTTGTGTTGGTTACTTTTCTATTGCTGCAATAGGACAACATGACCAAGGCAACGTATAAAAGAAAGAGTTCTTTGGGGCTTACAGTTTCAGAGGATCAGAGTCCATGACCTCCATGGTAGAGAGCATGGTGGCAGGCAGACAGACAGGCATGGCTCTGGAGCAGTAGCTGAGAGCTTACATCTAGATACACAAGCACATGCCAGAGAGAAACACTGGGAATGACAAGGGCTTTGGAAATCTAAAAACCTGCCCCGGTAACACACCTGCTTCCAGGCCATACTGTTTCATTCTTCCCAAACATGGGACCAAACATTCAAATACATCAGTGCATGGGGCCACTCTCCCTCAAACCATCACATGTGGGTACCATTGTACCAGGTGAAGAGATGTGACTTCATGCCCTGTTGAGTCTGAATCGATGGATAAATCACCCAAGTCACCCTGCTACAACATTCATTGTAAATATCTGGGATCACTCTGATTGGCTAATAGTCACACTAGACTAGCTATAGGAGACTCTAAATTTCACTCTATCCCTGATGGAAGTCCTTTTTGGGATAGAGGTGGTTAATGTGAGGAACCTAGGGTATTCGAAACAATCCTGTAAAGTTGAATACTTCCTTTAAATATCACTTCCTGTTATCCTTCTTACAGTTCCCATTCGAATGTCTGCCCCCTCAAAACTCAAATGTTGTACGATGATCCCTGTACAGTATTGTCTGGAGGTTGGGTCGGCTGACCATGATTAGATCGTAGGAGCCCTTACTCCATGAATGCATTCATCCATTTGTGTGGCCATCACTTAATGGGCTATCATGAGGCAATAGACACCTTAGGAACTGGAGCCTAATTGGAGAAAGCGTATGACTAGGGCTGGATCCTGGGAAGGGTCTACTTTTCATTATAACTGGTCCTTTCCTTTTCTCTTCCCCTCTTTCTCCTTCCTGGCTTCCATGAGGGGAGTAGCTTGCTCTGTCCTGAATCCCCCATCATCGTGTCCTGCCTCACTATGGACTTGGAAACAATGGCGCTGAGTAGCCACAGACTGAAACCTTAAAAATGAATCTCATCCATGCCCTTTCCTTCTGTGAGCTGCATTGCTTGGGTATTTTGTCAACAATAAAAAAGGTAATAGGATACTGAAATAAGATGTCTACGTGATTCGAGTCACCCACCTGAAATATAATACCTAACTGTTTGAAGAAGCCCAACTCAAGGAAAACAACTTATAATACAAATCACATGTGCTTCCACATGTAAATACAAGGACAACAAGACACTGGAGACATAACAGAGTGATTATATGCCTGCACTTATTCATAATGAGTAAGTATGGGTTCAGCAGGCCAGGAGTCCTTCTGTGCAAGATGTTTGGTGGCATGAAACAGGGAAGCAGGAATGGATTCAAGAACAAAGTAAGTGCAGCCTAAGCAGTAACAGGCTAGACATGTTTGTGTCTGATCATCAAAAGAAGAGAGAGTCTTCCTGATTTAAGTATGGAAAAATGTCAATGAAAAATAAATCCAAAGTCTAGAAATATTCTTGCAAATGAGCTCATCCGTGTTTATTACTGTAATGTCAAAATGATTCTCAATGTTATGATATGGACTAGGAAAGCAACAGAATATCAAAGACAATTTCCTATCTTTAAGACATGCGGGGCTTAGATTTCTCTTAGGATGCTTTTCTGTGATGTCTGCAGATGCAGACAAACAGGTTTGCCGTCCAGTTTACTTAGACTAAGTTCAGGGCATTGCAGTGTTTTCCAACATGCAAACGAATCTTACTGAGGAAGTCATAACAAATCCAAGGATGTCTTTCTTTTGCTTTTTGATTAGTTGTTACTCTGGGATTTCAGCATATCTTAAGAGTGTTTCAAAGACTCTATGTCTCTATGCAAAGTAGCATTTGGGGTTAGGTTCAAATAACTGCAAAAAATTCTCCTTTATATGACTACTTGGTTGGGGGTGTTTAAAGGGTGAAGAGTTGGCTTCCTCTTTGGGTTTATTTCCTCTGCTTAGTAGGGCATTTAGCAACTCTGCACTGTCAGCGTCTACAGAGCACAGCCAACAGCTGTGGAAGCCCAAGCATTTTTGAAAAGTCCTCTAGGGGGCGGTACCACCACTACTGAGAACCAACAATATGGTTGGTCTTGGTAGTGTTTGGCAGGCTCTTCTCAACCAGCTTCTGTGCAAACACTGTTTATTTGTTCCTGGTTGCCAAACCTAGGAAATCTGATATGATCATCCTAATTTTAATACCCAATGCACTATAACAAAAACAAACAAACAAACAGAAACAAAACTCATTTTTTAAAAAGAAACCCCTGACTGAAAGTACCGGATTTTTTTTTAAATTGTTGTTGGTTTTTCTTTCTGTATACATAACACATGGATGGTAACCTAGTAAGACAGATATTTTGTGGCATTTTTAAACTTTATGTTACTTCTCGAGAACAGTCATTGGCATGTAATTGTTGTTTCTGGTGATTTCTGTTGCAAATAGTGCAGAACGCATGTTCATACACATTACCATAGAAAAGAGGGATGGTCTCAGTGCTTGAGACCACACTCCTTAGGAAGCACAGCCATTCATCAAGACTTACACCTGAAGGGCACATAAGGCACAGGCATAGCCCGGAGGATGAATGAAGGGAGTGGGAAAAGGAAGCATTTGGCAATAACAATGTAAGACAATGTTCTAAAGGCTTGGTCAACTAAGTAGAGTCTCGGCAAACCCAGGGCCAGCAGGAACACTACCGCATCCATTCCTGCCCAGTCTGAGAGCTATGTATGAGATCAATGGTCCCTTTGAATGACCTTCAAGAGCAAAGTATGATGCTGTAGAATAATAGATTAAGATGTGTTACATTCATTTATGTGGCAGAATTTTTTTTAATGATGCAAAGATGTATTGCAGTCCTTATGTTACATTTGGTTAACTAAAGCTGTGTTGCTTTGCCTGTCTAAAACACCTGATTGGTTTAATAAAGAACTAAATGGCCAATAGTTAGGCAGGAGGGGGATAGGCAGGGTTGCCAGGCAGTGAGAATAAATAAGATAGAAGAAAAGAGGGAGAAACAAGAAAAGGAGAAGGAGAGGAAGATGCCAGGAGTCAGCCATACGGCTACATAACCAACCACAGAGTGAGAAGAAAAGAAAGAGATACAGAATAAAGAAAGGCAAAAACCCAGAGACAAGAAGTAGACAGGATAATTTAAGTTAAGAATTTGGCTAGAAACAAGCCAAACTAAGGCTGGGCATTCATAAGAAAGAATAAGTCTCCGTGTATTTATTCGGCAGCTGGGTGGCAGGCCCCCAAAGAGAAAAGAATTAAAAGAGATCAAGTACAGGATGAAGCAGAGGCCCTGTACACCAAGGTGGGGCAGCGGCATGTGGAAAGATAATTGTCTACTGTTGAACCCTTGCTCGGGAAGTTGGTACTGTTGAGTTCAAATGAAAGAAAGCCCATGGTTGTTTGAGTAACTCATGGGCTGATCTGGAAAATACGATCTGGGTGGACTCAATCACTGTTAAAGAACTGGATAAAACAAAAAATGGAACCCAGCTGGGTGGGTGGTAAAGGGGGGGTGGTGAGGTAGAAGTCATTATTTATTAAGAACAAAGTTAAGTGGGGTGATATATTTTAACCTATAATGTATGATGAATTGTTTGAATTCTCATTGGTTTTCACCCTATAAGTAAATCACAGAAACTAAGATTTAATTCTTAGTGTCCCAAACAGAGAGCAAGCAGATCAAAATTTCCAGGTTTTATTTCCAGTGAGTAAAATGCTGGGGAATGGCCTAAAGTGTTCCAGATGGAATGTGACTTGAAGTGGGGGCAGGAAGGAGGGAGAAGTGTGTGCCGTTTCTCACCTTGACTTTACATCTGTTATTACTTTCTTATTTCCCCCAAACACCAGACTTGTCTCCACAAAACAATCCCCTCTTCATGCACACGACTCCCCTCCACGGACACAGAGAAAGCAGAAGCACAAACGAGAGATTCCTTTGTTTCTAAACCTACCACCAGGATTGATTTTATCTGAGTAACTGTTATCCTAAACTTCAAGATTGTCTCATTTCTCAACAAAGGAATGACTTCTTACAGAGAAACCAGTATCCCATGACCGTTTAAGGAAAGGGATGTGCTTACAGGGTGTTTCACCATAAACAAAAGTCTCACTCATTTCATGTTAGGGAAATCTTAAGCTTCTCAAACAGCACAATGGTGTACTGAGGATTCATGGTGAACATGACTCCCAAGCAGAATCCAGTGGGGACCCCAGATGCTCTTTAAGCCTAGCAGAAGTCATTATTTCAACCTAACATTTGTGGTTTGTGTGTGTGTGTCTGTCTGTGTGTGTGTATATGTGTGTCTGTGTGTGTATGTGTGTGTCTGTCTGTGTGTGTATGTGTGTATCAAAGCAAAGAAAGAAACAGAATTGTTTGAAAATGGAAAGCAAAATAAACAAAAGAAATTAAGTACATATCTGGGGGGTCTAGGAAGCCATGCTTTCTGAAAGAAAAAAAGTAGTGTTCATGCTGTTGGCTTATTCTTGGGTTAGACTTAGAAACGGTACATTTAGATTCTGGAGGCAAGGATGAGGGTTCCACAGGGATGCTTCATGGTGATCAAATGTAGGCAAGGACCTGTGATGCTGTGGCCTCGTACAGTAGCTGCCAAAGGTCAGATTCCACTTGGGTGATAACCCTGTGCGTATCAGTTCTCACTGATTCCCGTGTCATCCCACAGACATTGAAAGCTAGATTAGAACAAAAACCCTTCTGCACTTAATAAGAAGCATGATTGGAAAGAGGGTTTAAAAAAAAAGACGCTAACCAGATTGGATAAATTAAACCTACCCTTGTTATTTTGGAAATTGTCGGTGTTTCTCTTTCCCTTAACTACAATACACCATACCCTATGCTTATCTAAGCACTGTGCCTCAAACCTGGGGAAGTCGTTCATTACTGCAGGCCCTGGACCTTACTGATTGCCTCCCATAGACCCAATCAACCCTAACTGTATAAATTGACTTGCTTTTCAGACAGACAGACAGAGAGAGAGAGAGAGAGAGAGAGAGAACACGGCTGTTACCTTCTTTACCAGGGCAAGTATTCTCAAAGTGAGTCTACATTGGAATTGCACAGAAATGAATGGCTATTTTTGGCAAAATGGGCTACAAAGCACTTCTTCCCAGAGCATCCTCATTCAATCCCCATGGTAACCCAGTGAGGATGTTACCATCATCACTCTCATTTTATAGACCGGGAGACAGTTCACAGTGATCAGGTTATCTGTTGTGTTCTGGGATTCTAAGCCCTGAAGTGTCCCTGCTGCATCCAGCCAGCTCCCTCCTAATAAATTGCTAGACCAGCTGTTCTCAAGCTGGGGGTTGCGACTCCTTCAGGGCTGGAACAACCATTCCACGGGGTTGCATATGAGATCTCCTACATATAAAATATTTACAATTCCTAACAGTAGCAAGATCACAGTTACGGAGTATCAATGGAATAATTTTATGGTTGGGGTCAGCACACCATGAGGAACTGTATGAAAGGGTTGCAGCAGCAGGAAGGCCGAGAGCCGCTGTGCTACTAGATGAACTCATTGCATATGAGAGTCCCAGAGAGGGGGCAGCATGTTGGAGAGAACCCAATCTATGAAAATGCAAATGTCTTAAACTACCTGTAAGAGCTTTAGATGAATTCGTATTATTGAGAGAGATCAATGTGAGCCTTCCCATCATTGCCTGGGGCTTACAACTTTACACACACAAGACTACATATTTAATATGCTGAATAGAGTTAGATTATATATATTCTTCATTATAATCTTGCTCATGTTTAGGGAAGAAAACTATTTAACCATCTCTCTCTCTCTCTCTTTAAGCTATCACGTGGTGTTTCCAAATGGTGGTTATTTTATCAGTTACAGCAGTATAAAAGAGCGGTTCTCCACCTTCCCAATGCTGCGACCCTTTGATGCAGTTCCTCATATTGTGATGACCCCTAGTCATAGAATTATTTTTGTTGCTACTTCATAACTGCAGTTTTGCTACTGTTATGAATTACAATGTAAGTATCTGATATGCAGGGTATCTGATATGTGTCTCCTGTGAAAGGGTCACTCACTCCAAAGGGGTTGTGACTTCAAGGTTGAGAACCACTGATCTAAGAGAAAATTTAGTATTCCGGGCAGCACAAAACAAAAATGCCAAAAAACACAGCTTTGTCTAATTCTATGTTGAAGCCTGTTAATATTTTTCCATCTAGTCATGTAGCAACATTCTTAGGGAAATATTTCAGTTATACACAAAAGCATAAAAATAACAATAAAATAAAAATAATTTAGAAAGTTACCTCACAAGTAGAGCTGAAAGCCACCGCACATTCTCCTCAATATGCCCCCTTTTTGTCTACTAGGTTATCCCCAGGTTTATAATATGTATGTATATACATGTTTTTCTAAAGAAAAGTACTATTTTATATTTCTTAATCTCTGTATGAATTGTTACACTTTTTTCGCCCCTGACTTTTCATTTTCCTATGATTGTTAAAATTTTTGAGATTTGTCTTCACTGTTATGCACAGCTCTGATTTCTTCATTTTTACCATGGTTGATAATACCGAGCTCACATACCTACTGTAATGGTCTGTCCTGTCCCTTTAAGAGACAAGCCCTGCCCACTCCCTACCTCATTTGCCATGGCAAGTGGATCTTCCTTCAGCTTCCTGCCTGTGCTGTCTCTGCAAGAGGTGACTGCAGCCTCCTCTCTCTCTCTCTCTCTCTCCCTCCCTCCCTCTCTCCCCCTTCCCTTTCTTTCCATAACCTACTGAATAAACTATACCCAAACCCTCTCTCTGCATGGCATGCCTATCTGTCTCTGTCTTTCACCTGCTGCAGCTCCCCGTGGGACTGGCAGCCCCTCATGGTCCACTGTGGTCTCCCATTTGCCCCTGCCCTAAACCACCTGCAGTGCCTGCCCCTCGGGGAACTGCAACGTTTTACCATTACATTGGTGTTCATGACTCAGCCAGGCTCTCTTGTGTGTTCCTTCCTGCCCGCCCGCAGACAGGCTGCCTGAGGACACCCGGAACCCTGGCCTCAGAAACAGGGTATCTGCCTGAGTGCTAACCTCTACGGACACCAACAGCTTCGATGGTGAGTTTTCCCCTTCCAGTCAGCTTAACCGTTTTTCCAAACCCAGGGAATTGACCTCAGTTGAGCCCCTGGCAATCCTCTAGTGTTCCTATAAGTGGGGGGACAGCCCCAACCACAGCCTTCATGGCTATGGTTGAGCCCTTTGCTGACATTCATCTCTGGTTGCTTCCCATAGCTAAAAACATGACCGGACTAACCAGGTTGGTCCTCCTGGGCTAGCACTGTACATGCTAAGCAGTGTGTTCACCTTGGGGCCCAGGGTCCTTGGGTTTTTCTTTTCCTTTTCTTTTGTTTTAGATGATTTGTAGATTATCCAGGATAACCTCTAGCCTCTGGCTTCCTAGTCATCTGGACTGGGGCCAGTCGGCTTCATTAACATTCCGCCTGTAGAGAGAAGACATTCTTCTCGAGGCCCTGTGGCCTTTGTTTGCTGTTTTCGTGGGTTTTCATGTTTTTGGCTATGGGATATAAACCCTCAAACTATCAGTCACCCTCCTGTAAATGCCCTGCTAGTGTCAGGCTCTGCTTGCCCTCAAACTGTCTGTCACCCACCAAGGCCTCAGGAGACCCGCCGATGCCTAGGGTCACCCACGGCTACCCCTTGTGAAACTGGCTGCCCCTCGCAGAACCACCACCTCTTGTGGACCAGTCCCCCACTACTATGTCTTTAAAAAAGAAAAACATCAGTGCCTGACTGGGCCAGGCTCTCTCCATGTTTCCACGTGGGCACCGTGGACTTGGACCACTTTCCAACACTGCAAATGGTAAGGTTCCCTGCCAGCTTCTTTCTAATATCTACCAGCAGACAGGACTGCCAGTGTCTCGCTGCTGGCATCTCCTGCCCGTCCACTCTTCCTTCTGCTGGGCGGCCCCTTCTCCACCCATCTGAAAACACTCTGTTCTTCTCACTCCCATCCCTTCTATTCTATCCCTGCCACTGCTACCGCTGCTCCCACGGAGACTGACAAGATTAGTCAGATCCGTAAGGCAGCTGCTTTCAGTTCCAGCCTTTGCTCCCCGCCGCAGCAAGGCTTCTTTCATTCACCTTACCCCAGACTTGCCAACAGCCCCAACCTCCCAGCTTCAATGTGTCTTTTCCTCTACCAGCCTCTCAGGTGGACCCCCCCAAGTCTGGGACACCCAAAACCCTCTGTGGTCACACCATTCACACATTCTTTCATACATTAAGTAGGGAGGAAAATTACTCAGTACTGTGAGCTGCCATGCCACCAGCCTCCGCCACACCACCAGCCTCCGCCCGCCACCAGCCTCCGCCAGGCCACCAGCCTCCGCCCCACCACCAGCCTCTGCCTCGCCACCAGCCTCTGCCCTGCCACCAGCTTCCGCCAGGCCACCAGCTTCCGCCAGGCCACCAGCCTCTGCCCCGCCACCAGCTTCTGCCCCGCCACCAGCCTCCACCTCGCCACCAGCCTCCGCCTCGCCACCAGCCTCCGCCACCAGCCTCCGCCCGCCACCAGCCTCCGCCCGCCACCAGCCTCTGCCCGCCACCAGCCTCCGCCACGCCACCAGCCTCTGCCCCGCCACCAGCCTCCGCCAGGCCACCAGCCTCCGCCACGCCACCAGCCTCTGCGGGAGCAAGGGCTTGAATAGGAAACATCTGCCTCACAGATCCAACTAAGCTTGTCGGTTTCCACGGGAGCAGTGGTAGCGGTAGCGGGGACAGACTAGGAGGAATGGGAGAGGAGAAGAGCATTTTCAGACAGGTGGGGAAGGGGCTGCCCAGTGAAACAGAGAGTTTACAGGCAGGTGGCTGATAGTTGAGGGTTTATATTCCACAGCTGAAAATGTAAAAACCCACTAAAACAGCAACACCACAGGGCCTATAGGAAGACATCTCTCTACGGGGGGAGGGGGGGGGGTATTAATGAAGCCGACTGGCCCTGGGCCAGGTGACTCAGAAGCCAGAGAGGCTAGAGGCCACTGTGAGCGGTCTCTGATAGCGAGACCACTTACAAGAAAAGAAAAGAAAAGAAAAGAAAAAGAAAAATCCAAGGGATCCCAGGTCCCAAAGCGATCGCACTGCTCAGCCTGTGCAATGCTAGCATGTCTGGACTACCCTGGGTCATCCAATCACGTTTTCAGTTGTGGGAAGCAACCAGAGATGAATGTCAGTGAATGGGTCCACCATTGCTGTGAACAGTTAAGCTGCCTGGAAGGGGGAAACTCACCACCGAAGCCGCTGGTGTGCATAGACAGCAGGGCTCAGGCAGATACCCAGTCCCCAGGCCCAGGGTTCCACGTGTCCACAGCTGACCCGTCCGTGGGTAGGAGAAACTGTGGAGAGAGCCTGACCGAGTCAAGAGCACCAATGTAATAGTAAAATGGTGCAGTTCCCCAAGGGGCAGCAGTGGGCCACAAGGGGAAGCTGGGTCCCACCACTCAAGGCCTCTGTAGGTCCCAGGCAGATGGGAAGCGGCCAGTGAGAGATTTTGGTGGGTCGGTGGAGCAGCGGGTCCCACAAGGAGTCATGGTGGATGAGAGATGGATAGGCACTCCATGCAGAGACTGTGAGTTTAGTTTATTTAGTGGGTTATGGAAGGGAAGGGGAAAAGGAAATGGGAGAGAGAAAGAGAGAGAGAGAGAGAAAGAAAAACAGAGATAGGGAGAGAGAGGGGGTTGGGGGGAGAAGAGAAAGAGAAAGGAAGAAGTCTTATCTCTTCAGGAGAGGGACAAAAAGAGAGAGCTCAGGCTGGAAGCTGAAGAAAGATCTGCTTGCCTCAGCAGATGGGTAAGGGAGTGGGCAGGGCTTGTCTCTTAAAGGGACAGGACAGACCATTAGACTTACCCTATGAAATGTCTGTTAGGTCATGTCCCACCTCCTATACAGATAAACACGGCTGTTCAAGATGAGTCTTTTGCATGTCTATTGAGCATGTTGCTAGGGTTTCTCTCCAGCCAACATCAGGAAGCGGAAATGCAGGGTGTGTCCATAGCTAGGTATTCCTACTGATACTTTTACCAGACTTTGGATAAAAAAATGCTTCCAGAATGATCAGTATGGACCTGTATTTCTCTGGGGGTTAAATGTATTTTTCTAATTACCAGTACTATTGAAGTCCATTTTGAAAATTTATTGACCCCCCCTTATCATCTCTGAATAATCTCTTTATAATCTGTGCTCATTTTCCTGTAATTTCCTATTGGTTTCAGTAGCTCTCAGTTGTGCAGACACTCTGTGAACATCACTCACTCATCCGCACTATGGTTCTCTTTTAAAAAACCGTGGGAGTTTGACTGTTAGTATAGATACTAATTAAAAGGTTTTCATTGTGGGATTTTAGTTTTCCCTCATGTAGTCTTCCTAGGGCCCGTGGGTATTCCCCTCAGGTTCTAGTGTGCTGTATCTTTGATGTTCAGCTCTTCAGTCCACCTTGCTTCTTGTGAACATGCGGCACAAGGTGGGAATTTCTTTACTCTCCATGTGCAAGCAGGGTGTCCTAGAGCTTTGCAAAGGGAAAACCCTTCACTGACCCTCCATCCCGTTTGGGCCATACCTGCTTTCCACAAATGCTTCAGGACTCTTGATTTGGACTCCAGTTCATCCATCCTGTGCTGATAGCGTGGCTGCTTCCTAGTCTAGAGAAGGTTGCTTACTCTAAAACATGACTCAACTTTCTCTCAGCTCTTTGTTCTTCTATAAGTAAGACTAAAGGCTATATCATCTAATTTCATAAAATCTTTTAGTAACTGATTACATTAATAATTGCATTGGATTTATAGGTGCGCTATCACCATAACTGAAATAACTGAAATTTCAAGTTTCAGCACTTCATACAGCCTTCTATGTATATGTACACATATGCACACACAAACACATACACTCACATGTTGGAGCCCGTGTATGTGGATTCTTTTTACCTTGATTAAGGGGCAGAGAGTTCAGGCCTATTTTCGTTCCTTCAAGGTTATTGATTGGAGATTTGAGCCAGAGTGTGGCTGCCTACAGGATGCTTGACCTAGGGTGTGGTTGCTGCCTGTCCTGCCTAAACAACAGAACACATAACTAGGGATGTTTCAAGTATTGAGGAGGTAATTGCTCTGTTTGTTCTTTGTATCTTGGTAAAAAAACAAACACACGTATAACACATACATACACTCACATACATATATACACAATGCACTCACACACATATGCACATACACACACACTTACACACAAATACATGCACATAACACATACACACATATATACATATATATGTATGTTTATATATATATAAACACCTTCCCACTCTTTTGAAGTGGAGTATATAAAGCATATGGAAAATAAATATGGGCGAATTCAGTATTCTAACCCACAGGCCCCTATCCTGGAATGTACAAACCTGTCGAGGCTGGACCCCACCCTGAGAGATGCCTTTTAATGTGGGGCTCATGACACTTGCATATGTACACGCACATACACTCACATACAAACACACACATGCACTCATATACACACAGACACCACGCACAAACACATTATACACTCACACACATACATACATATACACACATAAATTCACACATACGCACGCACATACATTCACACATATATACACATATACTCACACCTACACTCGTACACAAACACACACACATAACACATACACACATGCACACACTCACACACATATATACACATACACTTATACACACACGCACACACATACACTCACATGCAAACACACACATAACACATTCACAGACTCACACACATATATACACAATATACTCACACATATGTACATACACATATACACATACACTTACATATAAACACCTGCACATAATACATGCGCATACACACATATACATACACATTCACACATACATTCACATACACAGAAACTTCCACACAAACACATGCATATGCTCTCGCACATACACACAAATATACATACACACATGTGCGCACATATATACACACACTCACACACATATATAAACACATACACTCACACCTACACATTCACCTAACATGCACACATACATGCACATTTACACATGTATATGCTTACATAAGGTAATGTCCTTAGAAAACAACTTTGTTGAGAATCAGGACTCTGCCTATTTTGTTCACTGCTACAAGCTGGTGCCCACAAACATGTAGAGGAGAACAGGCACTCGGCAGCTAACTGTACCACAAGTGAGTGAGCAGGGGTGGGGATGCGTCCTGGTAAACTCTTTTTCTCATAATTGCGTTTTGAAACAGCTTTGAAGCCATTACAGAGATGCTAAATATTTTCCCTTGGAAGTTTATGAAAGATGAAGCATCACTCTTAGGAGACATTTCTATAGTGTGATACACAGACATTAGACCAGAAGGACACGGTGGGAAAGAGCATTTGGGAAATGACTTCATGCATGCTTACAGGCACTGTGTGCATTAGAAGTTGCACTAATGAAACAAGGTTAACTGTGAACATTATGTGACTTCCATACTTTGAAAAAACAAAACAAAACACAACCTCCCTTTTTCCTACAAAATACTATTAAAGAAAAGCAACCTGTATTGTGTCTGTGAGATGGTAGAATTGAAGAATATTTAAAAATATAAAATTGTTTAAAAATCTTTTAGATATTTGAGAATTTCTTGGGGGAGGGTCAGGCTATAAGCTATGGAGCCATTAATTCATAAAACTGATGTTGTAGAATATTATTTTAAGATAATGTTACATTTATTTATGCTGTGGAACATTTGTTTTCATCATGCAAAGATGGGTTGCATTCTTTTATTTTGTATTTGTTTAACTCTGTGAAGCTGTGATACATTGCTTGTCTAAAACACCTGATGGTCTAATAAAGAGCTGGGCAAAGAGAGAAATAGGCGGGGCTGGCAGGTAGGGAGAATAAATAGGAGGAGAAATTTGGGATGACAGGATCATGGAACAAGGAAAAAAAAAAGAAGGAGGACTCCAGGGACCCAGCTACCCAGCTACACAGCAAGGCAGGGAGTAAGAAGTAAAGGAAGGTATACTGGGTAAAGATAAAAGACCAGAGGCAAAAGACAGAGGGGATAATTAAAGATAAAAAAAAAAAGCTGGCTAGAAATAAGCCAAGCATTTATAAAAAATAATAAGCTTCCATCTGTATTTATTTGGGAGCTGTGTGATGGACCCCCAAAAGAGCAAAGGTTAAAAACCCCCAAACAACCAACAACAGACTTCTTCTGGAGGAGTTTTTACAATGATATTTTTCTGCTGTTAGTAAAGAAACTAGACAAGATCAGTTGATGTGAGCTTTCAGATTTTCGCTAGTTAACACAAAGACATTTGAGGCGGAGAAGCTGCTGCACGCTGGTTTCATTTCTTTCCCTCTGGAGATGATAAGCCTGTATGACCCACCTTCCATCTGTGAGTCTGCAATCAGAGGGCGCCAACAAGGCAACCAAACTGCCTCTCCCCTCCACTTTCGGTCTGAAGGAACCTCAGCTCCTTTGCTTTGACACTCAGTCACCCTTCTCAGTGTCTGCTTCATGTGGCGGGAGAGCCTTCTCCAAGCGGGAAACCTTTAGACATCTTAAGGAAAGAAACATTTACACGTACCCCAGACAGCAATGTGAGATTGCAGAGTTTATAGATTCTCTTTCACAGTAGCTTGTTCGGGTCCTTTATAACGCAATGGTCACAGAAATACCTTCCGCCTCCACTTTCCTTGGTGACTAACGTCACCTTGCTGAAGGTATTTCATGCCGCTGTTTTGTGGAGGTATAACCTGCACATGGTTAGGCTTTAGCTGCATTTATGTAGTGCAAATATAAACATAGTGAGATACAGGTATGGACACATATGCTGTATGTAGTTATCTATTCCACTTTACCAGAGTTTTTCTGGAGGACAGTTTGCATTTTTCAGAAATACGTTAGTCAGACCCTGGGCTTTAGTGGCGAAAGAATAGCATCGTAAATCCCACTGAATAGAGATAGGTGAGCATGGGTGTGGATATACTCAGAGCAAATGACGCATTCAGACACGAGTATAGTTATAGATGACTTAACTATAGATGTAGGCAGCCATTTGCAAAGACGCAGACACAGGAGACAAATGACGCCTTCCTATTTTAGCATCATAGTTCCGTAACAAGAACTCACGATTACTTTCAATGTTATTTACTTTTTCGAAATATATTTTGACTGCTACGTCTATGAAGATATATAGACTACATGGTTACATGTGAGTAGAAAAGATAGGCCAGTAGCTCTCAGCCTTCCTAAGGCTGCAACCCTTTAATACCTCATGTTGTGGTGACCCGTGACCATAAACTTATTATCAGCTACTTCATAACTGTAATTTTGCTACTGCTATGAATTATAATGTAAATATCTAATATCTGATATGTGACCCCCAAAGGAGTCTCAGCCACAGGCTGAACACCACTAAAATAGATAGTGGAAGATAGGACTTCTGGAAATAATTAAGAAATAAACATAGGACAAAAAATGGCACCTACAACTCTGGAGAGAGCCAAGAGGCAAGAAGACAAAGGGGCAATTTGGGAATCCATGAAGGGGTTTGTGAGGGAGACACTGAGAAAAAGCAATGGGAGGTGGAAGAGGGGTCTTAGTAGCATGTTCACAGGATGTCTGAACGATAATTGTATAATTAAAAATATTTGAAGGAATTAAAAAATAGAGATTGACACTATGCCATATAACCTAGACAAAACAATGTGCGTGAGTGCGTGCGTGCATGCGTGCGTGCGTGTGTGTGTGTGTGTGTGTGTGTGTGTGTGTGTGTATTTATTGAAAAACTTCTACACAGGAACTTGGTGGCAAACAGCAAACGCTGGCCCAGTGTGACCTTGTCACTTTTTGTGAGGTCGTGTACAGCAGGGTTGGTTTCCTTGTGCCCTGATTCGACTAACTTGGCACACTCTGAAAATCTTTCACGTTTCCTCCTTCACTCTGGGCTGTTTCTTCGAGGTCAGTGACCTTGCTACGGTCAGTTTCCGGCTTGCTGCCCACCCCACCCTCCCCGAAGGGATTCCTAGAGGCCTTACGGGGACCAGCTGCTCGGAACACGCATAGGCCCGTTTACATTAGCCTGTTTTTTCTTGAGAAAATCACAGTTTAAACAAATGGTTGTGTCTATTTTAATCATTTTTGCCCTCTTTTGAAGTGTTTTTTTCAAACATGAGGGTTTTTTTTTTTTTTTTTGGAATGGAGTTTTTCATTATAAATTAGCCTGTTCTACCTCGTCCCTTTAAACCCAGCTGTTAACTACACTGTAAGCAGAGTTTAAAACTGGAGATTAGCAGTCACTAGCGGAAGCACTCCGAGTGTTTTCAACACATGCTCACTTTTGCTTCCTTGAATACTGTGGTCTGAATGTTGAATGCTAAATAGACTTCTGATTTCCCAGATGTCGGTCCCTTCAATACAGCTGTTCCGGGTGCCCCAAACCGGCACTGACTTCCACAGCCAGCACGATTTTGACAATATCACATTTTTGAAGTCAGGTCGGTAGTAAATCTACAAAGAATACGGAAATTCTCTAATGGGGCCCCACACAATACTCCTTTCAGGCTTAGATGTTGAAGGGAAAAATTATCTAGTGGACTGAAGCAAAATTATGAAAGAGTTTTTCATGGCCAGCCCAAGAATGTGAGCCTTGGAGTCAGCGGTGGCGTTTTGAAAGGAGCTACTGTTTTATCCTGGGAGGAGACAATGAAAATACAGATTCAATAGTGGGAGGAGCGTGTGCCCTAAGGATTTCTTTCGAAGCCTACACCTTAGAAAGTTTAAAATCTAATGGTATTTGGATAGAAAGCGTTTGAGTGATCTAAATGTATTCTTTTAATGAAGCTTAGCTAAAGCAACCTAATAGAACAAACATTTCCTATTTCTGTGTAGGGGTATGTGCATTGGAGTACGTGTGCAGATACACATGTGTTCACATGCGTGGGGAGCCAGCGGGCAACCAGTGTGCTGTCCTTAGGAGCCGGCCATCTTGCTTTTTGAAACAGGACCTGGGGCTCCGCTGTTTGCCTGGCAGGAAGCTCCAGGAATCTGCCTGCCTCTGCCTCCCAGGCACTGGGGTCGCATGTGTGCCTGGCTTGCTATGTGGGTGCTGCTAATTGAACTCAGGTCCACCTGCTTGTAGGGTAACTATTTTCCCAGTGGGGCCATCTCCTCAGCCCCAAGAATGCCCTATGTACTGATGTCAAATACAAGCCTTAGGTCTCCCAGGCACCAAAGAAACACAGCGTTTGGAACCAGGAAGGTATTGAAACTAGGGCATTTGAATGATTCTGGAGGATAGGATATTTGAAATCAATTCTCACATCAAACACCTGAAAACATATTAAAATATTCTAACCGTGTGAATCATCTTGAAAATTCAGTTAAATTAATATCTTAAACACTGCTTCAATTTACTGTCTCTCTGTAATACTGTGATTTTTGCTACTCAAGTGATAATTTCTTGAATCACATAGTTTTCAAAGATTATTTGGCAAATGCATTTCTGGGCAATGCCACATAAAATAAAACTGAAAACAAAATAAAATTCTATCTAAAACGAAGTTTAGCTAGAAATAACATTCATTTAAAAGTCCAAGAATAACATACAGAATTTCTACCCGTATTTTTTCCCAAACCACTGTGTCTAAGTTACGGATCTATGGAGGAAACCAGGTTACTAGGCTTAATTACTCAATTACTCTCTGTTTGCCTTGGAAAAATAGTTAAATGATTGTTTTGTTTTATCATACAACCAACATGACCTCATTTTCAATAAAAGCACATGCTTTGCTGCAAAGCCTTCCGTCGTTCTCCATAGTAGACACCTTATCCATCAGGCTGCAAGGAAATGGCAGTCAGGAGAGAGAGACGAGAATTTCCATGTGTTAAGTTATACACCAGAGGGAGTCCCACGAATATAATGCAAACACACTGATATTGCCAAAGAAATGTCAATTAAACATTATATGCATTTCTAAGAGTCACAAAGCTCAAAACATGTTAATTCAGGCCAAGCACCATTGAGTGCAGACCTTTATGAACACTCGACTGTTTATTAGTTATTATCCCTAAGACGGCTAAGGATTTTCCCAGATGGATTTTAGAACTGATAGCAAAACACCCAGACAG
The DNA here is from genome assembly GCF_000317375.1 of Microtus ochrogaster. Lineage (NCBI taxonomy): Eukaryota > Metazoa > Chordata > Mammalia > Rodentia > Cricetidae > Microtus > Microtus ochrogaster. The sequence goes on from NC_022024.1 coordinate 3,093,119, forward strand.
TATAATTTCTGCATCAGAATGTTCTGGGTGTTTGTTCCTAAGAATACACATACTGTGAACTTACAGGCAACACTGGATTTGGATTCCCCTCCCCAAGACTTAATTGTGTATCTAAACCTTTAATATTGCTATCACTGATAAATGTTAATCTTGTTTCAAGCTACATTGCACAGCTTTCCTTCAATAAAAGAGAATCTTGCTTTCTTCCAAACACTTGCTTACTATATTTATTTCTTCATGTCCATGGCCGTCTCTTGTGCCTGTCTAAGCCGTCTGAGTGAAGCTAAGGCGGCTCACTCCTGTGCCTGCCTTCATCAGTTGCCCTGAGACAGCAGTCTGACTGTCTGGACTTTGGAGGCTGTGGTCCCCAGAGAGTTTTTCATAAAGCTTGGAGCTTTCAGGCCAAGGGATGCTGTTATCTCCACACAGGCACTCCATTTGCTTATTTGTATTTAAAAACTAAAAAATGCTGTCAAGTGGTATTATCTCTATCACGTCGGCCCATTGATAAAATTAGTATGAATCGCATCACCAAATGTTATTTTATTGGTGCAATACAAAAGGAGATGCCCCCAGTCACTACTTTCTAGTTAAGGGGAAAGAATCAATTGAGATACTTAAAAAAAAAAAATTAGAGCGTGTGTTAAATTGCTGGTGAGA
>NC_022024.1:3094615-3095835 GCF_000317375.1 Microtus ochrogaster
TCCTTTCCTTCCTTCCTAAACTGTATACATTTTAATCATTTAATCAAAAGAGCTGTAGTGGTCAGAAGTTCAGGCTCTGCTGTCAGCTTGGCTGGGCTCACGTTGTCACCCCACCAATGACTAGTTGTGTGACCCTGGGCAGGTCTTAAATCCTGGTTTCCTTGAGAATTGAGACAATGAAAATATCTGTTCGAAGTGTTGTTGTGTTATCCATATTAATGATTTAATTCTAGAACCGAAGCCTCCAAAGCCTCCTGGAGTCTTTCCTCCTACAGTTTCTAGAAAGGGCCACTGCTGAACGTAGGTTATGTCAAATAGAACACGGGTGATTTTATTTTAGTCTGTCTGCCACACAGACACAAGGCTCAGCTAGTCAGTGTGTGGCCCATCCGATCTGATGAGATTCACCTTTCATACTCGTAAGGGATAAAAGAAGAGATGAACTTTTGTGGTACCAATACGGCATCATGGCTTGCTTCTTCACACCCTACCACTGTGGTTTGCCAAGGATGTGCAGGGGAGGGGGCTGTAGGGGAGGGTTTGGAGGTATCTGGACAATTTACATCGGTAGAGCTTACATTTTCTTTCCATATGATTTTCTTCCAGCCAGGGAGCAGACTACGCTGCATTACATGTTAGTCAGACATTTTATGGGGTGTATTTCACTGATCGTCAGATGTCTGGCTAAAAGGGATTTGACTCCATGTTGCTCAGCCATTGCAAATTAAACACTTTGGGGTTTCCTCTCACAGCCCAGAATGCAAAGTGACTGCACACGTGTTTGCTGTTTTGATTTCTGGGCGCAGGTCTACACATTTGACTTTTCAGTCAAAAGCTCTACTGAATTCCATTACTGTCCCCACACAACAATGAGGCTACAAATGACTTAGAGTCAAGTTCACCCTGCAGTCTAGAACCAATAAAGTAGAGAGAGGGCTGGAGAGCTGTGTGTTCTTAAAAGTGGCACCTGCCACTTCAATTGCTCTTTGTTTCAAAAGAAGGTAGTAAATTGGTAAAGGAAAATAGAGTTACTGATAGTTTGGCCAGAACTGGAGAGAGGGAAGCTACTATTATATTCTTTCTGCTTCCCTTTAAGTAGAAACACAATTAGAAGGGATGAAACAAAAGTCAGGAGGGATGCATGTGCCCATTTCGCTATGAGATAGGCATGAGCAGTGTATAACCGGCCCTTGGAGGCCCAGTTCCTCCTCCTTTGGGGC
>NC_022024.1:3096569-3106540 GCF_000317375.1 Microtus ochrogaster
GGGGGAGAGAGAGAGAGAGAGAGAGAGAGAGAGAGAGAGAGAGAGAGAGAGAGAGAGACAGGTCATGTATGTAGGGGTTTGACCTCCAGGCAAAGCGGAACAAATGAGCAAGCAGAACATAATGTACAGTAAGTAAGCTACAACACAGTTGGCAGGGCTCACATCCCAGAAACTCTATCCTCCACCTCCTGGGCCTTTGTACTCACAGGGTGAAATTAGCATAAGCCCTTCTGCAGAGGAAGCCAAGGAAATGACTTTGAGAAACAGAATGCCAACCTGGGACCAGGCTGGTCATGAAGGAAGCTGACTTTGGCATCCAGCACGGCTTCTCCCAACTGTGTGGGTTGATATGCTGTGGACATCTGTTTGTGTTTCCCTAGCATCCTGCTCCTCCTATGGTAAAACATATCCATTTCCATTTGGGAAATCAACCACCACAGAACACAGTATTGGCAGGATGTGGGAGTTAGAACATAATTGGGACCCATAAGCTCATAGGGAGTGGCACTATTAGGAGATATGGACTTTCTGGGGGAAGTGTGTCACTGTGGAGGTAGACTTTGTGCTGTTCACTTCCTGTTGCCTGTGGATCAAGACACAGAACTCTCAGCTTCTTCTCAGCACCGTATCCTGGCATGGTGATAATGAACTAAACCTCTGAACTGTAAGCCTCCCCCAATTAAATGTTTTTCTTTATAAGAATTACCATGGCCATGGTGTCTCTTCACAGCAATAGAAACCCTAACTAAGGCACAGTGACTCAATAAAGGGGAAGAGCCTGTCCTAACTCATCCTGACTCTAGCAGGATGCTGATGGCAGGAAACCATCTGGTCCCTAAACAGCTGGAGCTAGGCTAGGTTCTGTCTTCTTTAACCCCAAGGCAACAATTTTCTCTTTATTCCTGAGAACAACCCTAAACCTTCTAAGTCAATAAATTGCTTTATTGACTGAATCGGCCTGCCTCAGTTTCCTTATCCTGCCACTGAAGAGCTTGAAGAAGTCAACACCGGACAAAAGGAAAAGTATAAGTGGAGATTGTTCATTCGTTTCCGGCGGCCCAGGCCCGAATAACCACACAGAAACTATATTAATTACAGCACTGTTTGGCCGATATCTCAAGCATATTTCTAGCTAGCTCTTACATCTTAAATTAACCCATTTCTATTATTTTATATTTTATCATGAGGTTTGAGGTTTGTTACCTCTTGCTTCTTGGGCAGCTACATGGCATCTGCCACCTTCAGCAGCTACATGGCATCTCCCTGACTCTGCCTACTCTCTCTTTCTCTCTCTCTCTCTCTCTCTCCCTCCCTCCTCTCTCTCTGCTCAGATTTCCTGCCTGACTTTACTCTGCTAAGCCATTGGCCAAAATAACTTTATTCATAACTGATAAAAGCAACACATACACAGAAGGACACCCCACATCAGAAAAGTAGGTCAAGATACCTTGGATGTAGAACAGTCACTTAGTACTTATCATTATTTTCTTCAAAAGTAGATGAAATAATGGGGTTAAATGATTACAGGGCCTTTTTATTTTATGACATTCTTGAATTTTGTTATTTGAAAACAATCTGCCTTCCTGGTTATATTCATTTTACAGTAGAATTTACTGAGTTCCTATTGTGCTTCTCACTGGGGATACAGAAGTGAACTTGGAGGCACAGATGTCACAATCTACTTCAGGAAGTAAACTATAAATAAATGAGAAAATCTGGGTCCTTAGTGTAATCTTGTTCAGGAGGCTAAGGCAGAAGGATTGCAAATTTAAAGTGGGCCTGGGCTAAGGGATGAGTTCAGCCTGAATAACTCAGCAAGAAACATTTGTTGGGGGAGGCTGCTCATTTGTTTCCTGTCTATCCAGACTCCAAAAATAATCATACAGAAATTTGTATTAATTACAATGTTGTTTAGCCAATAGCTTAAGTGTATTTTTAACTAGCTCTTATATCCTAAACTAACCCATCTCCATTATTCTGTGCATCCCCATGAGGTTGTGACCTACTGGCAAAGTTTCAGTGGGCTTCAGCAGAGGCATCTGTCTCCCGCAGCAGCTACATGGCTTCTCCCTGACTCTGTCTACTTTCTCCCAGCATTCAGTTTAGTTTTCCCACCTAACTCTATTCTGTTAAGCCATTGGCTGAAAGCAGCTTCTTTATTAACTAAAGGCAATAAAACATATTCATGGTGTACAGAAGCAAATCCCACATTACACTGTTTCAAATTAAAAGTTAAATTAGAAAAAAGAGAGGTAGAGGCAAGAGGATCCTGCAATTTCAAGGCTAGCCTGGTCTACAAAGTAAGTTCCAGGAAAAGCAGGACTACACAGAGAAACCCTCCTTCAAAAGATACAGTTTAGTGGTCTAGTGCTTCCCTGGATTGCTTGGGGCCTCAGGTTTAGTCTTTAACATAGCAACCACACAAGAAAACGACATAGTAGTAATAGAAGGGTTTTGCAAACCTCAAGCTATTTCATAATATAGACAATCAGTGGGTAAGGTCAGTTTATATAGCATAGTCAGGGAACCCTGTTTGGAAAATTGGAATGAGAAATCGTGGGTAAGAATGGCTTAGTCATGAAAGAGGAGGGGAAAGGACAGTCTATTCAGACAGAATAGGAAATGTCAAGGTCTGGAGTTAAGAAAGGGTCTTAGTTCCTAAACTAGAGAGGAATGAGGAGAATGGCGGGAAAGGGGCTTTAGATGATGGAGACCAGCACTGGGCTAGACTTAGAGAGTCAAAGAAGATAATCTTAAGCTTTTTTTTTTTTTTTTTTTTTTTTTTGGTTTTTAGAGACAGGGTTTCTCTGTGGCTTTGGAGCCTGTCCTGGAACTAGCTCTGTAGACCAGGCTGGTCTCGAACTCACAGAGATCCGCCTGCCTCTGCCTCCGAGTGCTGGGATTAAAGGCGTGTGCCACCATTGCCCGGCAGCTTTTTTATTTTTCAAGATTTTATTATGGTTTAAATTCTGTTTGTGTGTCTATGTACATCTGACTGCCATGAGGACCAGAAGCCAACTGATACTCTGGAATTACAGGAGTTGAGAGCTGGATTCCAAGAACCAAACTTGGTCCCCCCTAAGGACAGCCTGTGCTCTGAAGAGCCATCTCTCCTGCTTACAGACTTTATTCTGAAAGAGCCAACGTAGAATCTCCCTGGAGCTCTGTGGGGTCTAGAATGACATTAGATGGGACATGAGTCCTTGGAATTTAGAGCAGGAACCTGGGGAAGGGAGCCGGGGACTTGGCTGGAAAAGGCGTTAGTAAACGGTAGAGAGAGACACTTGGGTTTGATGTGCACTGGGACCAGCAGAGGAGGACTCAGTGAGGACAGAGTATCAGGAAAAGAGAGAACCTCAGATTACCCTTGGGGATTTAGTCTGAGTAGGCAGAGCAGAGAGATGGACAGAATGAAGTGGAGTGTGCCGGATAGGGGAAGGAATAAGGGGAGGCTCATTTACCACACTAGAAGTTTAGTATCTTTATTAGACATACCAAAGTGTGGGAAATAAAACCCAAGAAGTAGAATATAAATGTCTGGAGCTCGAGGAAGAGATCAAGGCTCTTTGATCTTTGGTTTTGATCAAGAGACCAAGTCTCAGTAAAGATCTGAGAATCTAAGCACCCACATGCTCTTCAATGAGACGTGAATCTGCGCGACTCTTTGGAGGAAGGAATTTAAATAGACAAGAGTTCCCAATTAGAGGCCAAGCACCAATTAAGACTCCAACTAAGGGCACTGAGAAGAGGGAGATGGGGAGGAAGGAAGGGGAAAAGGAGGGAGGAATGGGAGGGGAGGGGAGAGGGAGAAAGCAGGCACAGGGTGTAGAAGGATAGGTGCTGAGTGTGGAAGGTGTTCCCTGAAGGAGGGAGAGGCTGATTACACTAATGTCCAGGGTTCTTGAGGAACCACTGGAGACCATGCGCGAAGCAGCACTAGCAGAGTGGTGGGGATAAAAACCAGAATGGCAAGGGGGGAGGGGGGGAGCAAGTGAGGGGAAGCGATACATACTGTGCTGACGGCCTGTTCAGAGAGGTCTTTGGAGAAATTTTGCTCTGAAAGGAAGTGGAGAAATGAGGCAGCAGCTGACAGGACTAGCCGAGTGAAGCCGTGGTTGACTAGCTTAGCCTCAGGAAAGACTGTCATCAGTGCTTGCTGTTAGCATAGACTCCTGGGGCCGCTTCCTCGTGAGGAAAGTACTGGGGATACACAGAAGGCAAACTTGCTGACTGCTGACAACGAAATGTCCCCAGGGAACTGAGAGGCGGTGGGGTTTGAGCATTTGACTCCGTGCCCCTGCAAAGCAAGAGAGAGTTTCTCTTTCAAAAGCAGGAAGTGTGCACCAAACAGCAGATCAAGGAGCGGGCTTGTGGGTCTAAGGAGCTGGATAAACGCCTGAAGCTGGCTACGGAAAACACCTTGGAAATTTGCAGCAACAACAGAAAAAAATGATGCAGATCAAGAAAGCAAGTTAGAGTTTGAAACCAAGAACGGCAAGAACGCACCTCTGGGACTTGGGGGAGCTAATTTCAAAATGGGTCCTGTGGGGATGAACCTGTGAAGAGAGATTTAAAAAGGGGTTAAAGCCGGGCGGTGGTGGCGCACGCCTTTAATCCCAGCACTCGGGAGGCAGAGGCAGGCGGATCTCTGTGAGTTTGAGACCAGCCTGGTCTACAAGAGCTAGTTCCAGGACAGGCTCCAAAACCACAGAGAAACCCTGTCTTGAAAAACCAAAAACAAAAAAAAAACAAAAAAAAAAAAACAAAAAAACAAACCAAAAAAATAAATAAATAAAAAGGGGTTAAGCTCTCTTACATTGGCCCTCCTTTTTTTTCTTCTCCTCTTCCTCCCCTCTCTCCTCTCTCTTTTCTTTGTTTTAACCAGGTAATTGAGGGTGTTCAGAATAATGGAATCCAAGCAGGGTAAAAAAAGGAGAGAGAAGGTAGAAGGGTCAGCAATAGTGCACTGGCCGTGGGATGAATGAAGGAGAATGAGGTGAAGCCACTGAAGTAGGAAACGGTGGCGGTGGAAGCGATCGACAAAAGTCAGCGGCAAGCTGCCAGGGGGAACCGAGGGCATGGGCTTTATGAAGTCGAGATTTCAGAGGCCCACTGAGTTAATTGGTTTGTGCCGGCGATGCAGTTGAGGACATGAGTTGTTGACAGAGAGACAGACCATTTGCTTTTGTTTTTGATTTTTTTTAATCCCTCACCTTTCTTTGCCTAAATTTGAGCCTATTTTCCGAAACCTAAGGAGTTTATTATTAATCAAACACAGGCTTGAGGGATACTGGCAAGCCCGCCAAACCTGCTGAGCTAGAAATGCATTTTGCTACCAATAATAAAAAACTCCACCAACAGACGGACAGATAACCACTTGTCTCGTGTAAGTAAAAGTTTGAAGAGTGCAGATGGCTAGTTTTGTTTTAGGACATGGTCTGTGACTCTTCCACCTTTGCCTCTTGGTACATGGTGACTGCAATATCTTCCTGCATCGCAGGTTCTGGGCTAATTCATTGCTGAGGCCTGTTTTAAATTCTGGGGAAAGGATGAGAGAGGAGATCCAAGCTGGGCAGCCGGTAGAGTCTTCGATATTTGGGAGCTCCGCCTGTTGTTCCTGGCTAAATTGCAGGGCCTTTCACTGTAGCTGTTAAACAATTAAATGATCATCCAACCCAGAGTGTTTTTAAAAAGATTTGTATGTGAATGTACAAGCTGGATCATCCAGAAACCGGTAACTTATCTGTGGGGAAAGCTTCCTATTGAGACTTTTAGACATGAACACAGAGCTACGGTCTCAGGAAATATGGGTTTCACCTACAAGGATTTTCCGGTCATTTCTGAAACTCCACAACCTCCTCCTACTACCAATAAATCCTGAAGCATATCCAGTTTCTTATTGGAAGCAGGTGGGAGGCTATCAGGAGGTGCCACCTCCATGCGAGTGACTTCAGTGCTTTGGGCGTCTGTGGGACCTAAAACGGATGAACGGGCTAATGAAGGGAAAGTAATTCAAATCCTATATATAGACCAGCAAGCACCCGACTTCAGAGGAACTGCTCAGCTATTTTGAATTCTTCTAATCTTGCTTATCTAAATAAAAATCATAGTTAGATATACTATCTCAATTTCAGGCTGTTTGATCTTTGACATTTATTGGGTTTGAGGGACTTGGTTTTATTAAATTATTTTATTGTATTCCTTGATTCTCTGCTGCGTTATGTCTTTGTGGCAATTAATTATGCGTTTTTATTACTGCTGAATTTAACAGCTTAACAGGGCGGCATGCCCTCAGTTGAAAAGATGGCATCCAGGCACCCACAGGGCTTCAGTTAGTAGTAGCTACATGTAACAACCTAAGCTGTCAGAATATTTACATTTGTACAAGCCCATGGCAAGGGCTCCTTAGAAAATGCTTGCTCTTTATTTTATTTGTTATTTACCCTACCTCCTCCTCTTTCTTTTGTAACACAGGGTTTCACTGGGTAACCAGATTGGATCCACCTGCCTCTGCCTCCAGATTGCTAGGATTAAAAGTGTACAAAAAACCGTGGTTGGGAACAGGACCTGTTTTTTTTTTGTTTGTTTGTTTGTTTTGACTTATCCATATCCTCACTGTAGAGGCTAGAAAAACCCAGACAATCCATAGTATAATCCATAAATAATGACCAAGTTCAATATACATTTACTCTTGACCTTAACATTCCCCGCTGAGAACTCTGTAGAGAACCCTGTCTCTACCGGATCCAGGGAAGTTTCTCTGATTCATGGCACCCCTGGCATATTCACACTTTCCTCAAAGCCCTCCGCCAGTACAGCGTCGTGTTATCATTGTCATAAATAATGATGAAAACTTCTCAAGTTGTAGAATTATATACACCTACTTTCCTTAACTATTTGTTTACATTTGTGTGTGTGTGCGGGGGAGGAAGGGAGGGCTGGCCACAGCACACCTGTGGAGGTCAGAGGACATCTTTTGGGAGTCAGTTCTCTCTTCCCACTGTGTGGGTCCTGGGGTTCAAACTCAGGTCGCACACTTGGCAGCAAGCGCCTTTACCCACAGAGCCCACTCACCAGCCTCATGCTCACAATCTCCCTTCATCCTTTCTGTTTAAGACGTGAATGATGATGTATCTCCTTCTCACCATCATTTCCCGGGAAAACAAGAAGCTCGTAAGGGTTTCAAATGGAGAATTCATCCAGTGAGCAGGGTTTGTTTATGAGCTACTCTGGAAATACAGACACTAATACAGAAACATTCCATGAGAATACAGAACAAAGTGCATTTCTATTCATCTGTGTGAACACACGGTCTTCTGACATTCGAATGAGTCCGGATCTTCTTTATCTAAAGTTGAGGTGGGTGGTTTGATGTCGCTGGGGAAGCAGAAAGGCCTTTCTTTCTCCCACAGTTCTGACGTTTGTATTGGTCTACCAGGGTCAGTACTTAGGAGACTGTGAAAGGAGAATTGAAGTCCCAGGTACGGCAAGGTTATGGGAGTCAGTTCAGAAGCTAGAACATTAATATGTATGCGTTGGCAGTATATATAGTAATAATAATAGACGTTGATATGAATCTATATAAAAGTTACTGAACATCTATTTTAGCCGAGACACTGTGCTAAACACAAGCCACGCCACACAGGACATATTCTTCCTCGATTCTTGTTGTTTTTGTGAAAGAGAAAGAGAGGTGGAGGAAGGGAAGCAGGAAGGGAGAGGGAGAGAAACTTAGAGAAAGAGGTGCCGGGCATGTGGTCTGTTGTTCATGGTCCAAGGCCACTGCCATTTATTTTTTGAGACTGGGTCTCTCACTGAGCCTGACATTCACTGGTTGAGCCAGGGTGGATGACCAATGAGCTTCAGGGATCTGTCTGTCTCTAACTCATCAAGCCTAGCATGACAGACAAAGGGCATCATGTGTGGCTTTTATGTGGGTGCTGGGGATTTGAACTCAGGCCTTAATGCTTGCGGGCATACACTATGCCAACTGACCCATCTCCCCTAGCTTCTCTTTCTTCCTTTTTTCATCCTTTCCCGAGACTTGGGAGACTTGGGAGAGGTAAGAAGATTCAGGAAAGGAGAAAAAAAAAGATGAGAATCTAAAGAAACAAAAAGCTTCTGATGTTGTACGACAGAAAGAATTATAACGGTTGCTATACTTAATAGATCAAGAGCAAAGCCAACCTTTAAATCGCTGATTGCTTTGTACACGATGCAGGTGTCTCTAACGAAGGCTTCAGACTACTGGCAGCAGTTATCAGCCCAGAAGACTGACAACTTCGGCTCTGTTGACAAACCATTAGAACGGCCGCCAGGTGTTTAGTGCCGTCTTTGAGTTGTTCAAAGCCTAGCGGAGTTGGAAAAGTGTTACTAGCTCTTTTCCCACGCTTGGCTGACATGCTGGATCGGGGGTAAGGGCTTTAGCCTTCCCATTCATATTAGTTGAATTCAGCAATGTTCATTTAAAATAAGTTGATGACATGACTTGGCTGTAGGTGTTTGGAAACCTCTTCATACCTCATTTGCTCACTAAGTCCACGTCTCACTGACTTCGACTGGGCTTTCCTTGTGGTCTGATGCCTAGCAGACTCCTTCTGAGTGTCCTGTCTCAGGTTCAGGGAACCGAGTGTGAAGATGACCTCTTTTTCTTCCTTCATCCCTCACAGCAGTGGTTGTCTTCCTACTGTTGTGACCCTTTAATACAGTTCCTCATGTTATGATGACCCCAACCACAAAATTACTTTCATTGCTACTTCATAACTTTAATTTTACTACTGTTATGAGTCATAATATAAATATCTGATATGCAGGATATCCGTGTCCCCTGTGAGTGGGTCATTCTACACCAGTCCAAAGGTTAATCCATCTATTTGTCCTGGGGAATATTTCCTGAAGAGGTATAGTCCAGGTACTGGCACCAAGTGGTTCACAAACCAGGTCAAACTCTGTACCCCTAAGGAGCATGCATTCTATGGGGGGTGCAGATAATAAACACAGAAATATGGGAGAAGAAAGTGATAAGATGGGCAGAAACATCAAAGTTAGGAAAATGGGTGTGCTGGACTTGAAAATACTTAAACCGCTGATCAAGTGACTTTGAGAGAAGATTTTTTAAAGGTAAAGAATAAAGCAAATGGGTATCTGAGTGGAGAGGTAGGTCAGTTTCACTAGTATTAGGGCAACCAGACATCCCGTGCCATCCTGGGACGCAGTGTCAAGTGTGAGACAGCCCTACAAAGGAGCCAATAAATACCCCCCAAAATATGGCATGTTCTAGATCAAAAAATCAAACACTATTTAAAAAGCAGGATAAGGGCAAGCAAAGCAAGGTGATAACTGAAGGAAGCTGTGCTTGATTAGATTCTGGGCCCGACAGAAGGTAACTCCTATCAAAGTGTTCTCTCGGCGCTCTGTGCTCGTGGGGGTTTCAGGTAAGAGTTCTGGGGATGCAGCGTCACTCGGCTGCTGGGTAGAGAACAGACCACAGGACAAGGGAATTACAGAATTCCGGGGTGGGGTGACTCAGATTAGCTGGCAAGTATAGAAGGCAGGACGTGCTCAGCTCTCTGTAGGTTTTTAAGTGAAATCCAGCGCATGGGGTATGTGCTAATACACTTCCTGTGAAGTGCAGATTTAAAAGAAAGATCAACAATTTCATCAAAATTTCAGATGTGAACACTACAAAAGTAGACACACCCACACACTAAAAGGGCTCAGTGAACAGTCTGACATTCAGATTGGAGTATGTTAACTTTTTAACAACTTTAGTAGACTAATTGGATATGTTGTGTGAGTTGTTGCATATTAAAGTTTAGAGTTATGAAGTAAAGATAGGAGGTAGACTTGAATGTCATCCTAAGAAGGGTTAGGATTGTCAAGGGAATTGTAGCAAGGAGAAAAGAGAACCTTTGGGGATGGAGGCCAGTCTACCTGCATCATTAAGATGTTGATTATCAGAACATTAAGCT